>NW_028132646.1:0-69000 GCF_964374135.1 Grampus griseus
AAGCTAGAGGGAGGGAACATCCAGCTGGTGGGAGCTGAAGACAGGGGCCAGTCCTCCTTGGGCTCGGGATGCCACCCCCTCTTCCTACATCTTCACGCTCTCCTTCTCTGTTGGCCCCTCCCAGCCATATTAAAGAGCCACAAGGAACTGCTCTCCTCCATTCCATTCTCCTGTCCTCCTATCCACCCCTCCCTTCTTTCCCTTTGCCATTAATTTCTTGACTTGCACCCCATTTCTCCCCTCCCATCCACACTGCGGTCTGGTTTCTGCCCCCCTACTCTCGTGAAACTGTTCTCCTTGAAGCCCCCAATGATTTCTCCGTTGACAAGTCCAGGGCACTACTTCTCAATCCTTATCTTTGTGACCGCCAAGCCGAGTCAGATCTTAAACAACGTCTCTGTCTTGAAAATCTCTTCCCTTGGCTTCTGCGCGACCTTTCCTTTTCTTTCCATGAGACCGATCACAACCAGTGCTGCAGATTCCATCGAATTAAGGAATGCTGTTGCCTACATGTGTGAATGAGCTCAAGTGAGTAAAGTACTGAGGTAGAGGACAGCTAAAGTGAAACGTCTTCATGAATCTCCACGTGGCTGAGCAGCAAGTTAACCTTTCCTACATGTGCTAAAGAAGAAGAGTTGCGTTTTATTTTATTTACTTTTCCCTGGACTGTGTTGAATGACTATCATCTACAAGTTCAGGCTACTTTGGGCTGAGGATTAATGCACTGGGAGAGCTGAGAGAAAACTGAACAATAGAGCTGTCTTTTTCTTGACCAGTTCACCTTAGTTTCCCAAACTCTAAGTCTTTCCCGAATTCTTTCTCCTTTTTATTGTAGTAAAAGGAACATAACACAACATCCACCATTTGGATCATTTTACAATTCACCGTACCATTCAGTGGAATTTACTACTGTCACAGTGTTGTGCAACTATCACCACTGCCTAGCTGCAAAACATTTTCATCAACCAAGAGGAAACCTACACCCATTTTAAGGAGTCATTCCCTATTTCCCTCTCTTCCAACCCCCTGGCAACCACTAATGTAGAATCTTTTCTGTGTGTATGGATTTGCCACTGCTGGACATTTCATATAAATGGAACCATATGATATGTAGCCTTTCATGCCTGACTCCTTTCACTTAGTTGCATCCATCATGTAGCATGTATCAGAAATCCACTCACTGTTATGGCTGAATCCTTCATACCCTTTGAATACAAAATTAAAAATACGTTGAGAGTGAAGCTCTGTTTTAACGGCACATCTATTAGGCCAATTCATTGAAAGAAGCTGAAGATGGAGATATTGTTGTGAAATGATAATCATTGAGAAGCCTCAGCCAATTGGATAATGAAAAGTTTGGGAAATGTTGCAAAAAATTATCTGCTTTACGTTAAAAGCCTATTAAACAAGGATGCAGGAGATTGTCTTTTTCTTGCAGGTAACTTAAATGAGGGAGAAAGAAATAACTGCCCTTTAAAACACATTTTGAAAGGATTCTATTTATTCTTAATAGACGAATGGGAGTACAGGAAGTTCACATCCAATATGGACTCCCTGTCCAAACACTGTTTATCATTCTAGCCACCACTATCGAATTATATTTCTTGAGAGTAAGGCAGCTCAATTCCTGCATATTACTTTCTAAAATTCATCCATCAAATCCATTAATACAGTATAAACAAGAGTTGTTCATGTTTAAGTGCACTTCAAATATCAGGTATAAAGAACCCCCAGTAAGAAAAAGAATCCTATATCTCTTGCCAGGATGTGGTCAGCTGTGGGGTGCTCTGCTAGCTGAAAGACACATTCATTATTAAGGGGATAGAGGCTGTTTAAGTGGGATGAGAGCCAAAAAATTTTAACTACATATATGTGTGAAGAACAGTGCTAGGTTATCTCATATTCTATATCAGTCAAGGCTCACCATTTTACATACGTGAAAAGCAAAGTTAAAAGTGTATTAGTAGGGCTTCCCTGTTGGCGCGGTGGTTAAGGATCCACCTGCCAGTGCACGGGACACACGTTTGAGCCCTGATGCGGGAAAATCCCACATGCCACGGAGCAACTAAGACCATGTGCCACAACTACTGAGCCTGCGTGCTAGAGCCCGTGAACCACAGCTACTGAAGCCCACGCACCTAGACCCCGTGCTCAGCAACAATGAGAAGCCACCGCAATGAGAAGCCCACGTACTGCAACAAAGAGTGGCCCCCGCTCACCGCAACTAGAGAAAGCCCGTGCACAGCAACGAAGAGCCTAGGCAGCCAAAGATAAATAAATAAATACATCTATTTTTAAGAAAAGTGTTTTAGTAACTTACTAAAAGGCACGCAACCAGTAAACGTGAGCAAGAATTCAATCCCAAATCTGTCACACTGAAGTTTAAGCTAATACTTGAGATTAATAAAAACAGCACTAAATTAAAAGTTCAGAGATATTTTTTATTTCATACTTTCACTAATGCTCTTTGGAGATAAATCATGTCATTTATATGGGCCTTAGTTTTCACAACTTTAATAGTTGGAAGCTTGACTAGATGATCTGTATGTAGTCTTCCAATTCTAAAATGTTCCACTAATTTGGATTGCTACAATAATTGCCCTTCCAATACATGCATGCTGCCACCAAGTAGCAGTAGAGACTACTAGTTCCTTTTTTACCCCTAGTGGGGGTGCATTTTGACAGCGGACTTATCCGTCAATAGTACAACCTGTTAGTATAACTATAAGATAACAAAATAATCTGGTATTCTTTCCTGTAAAAGAGAAGCTTTACATTGTGTCTGTGAATTGTACCAGAATCACCTGTAGGTTTTTAAATATAGAGGAAATCCTGAACCCATTGAATGAGACTCTTCAGAGACAGGACTTGGGCATCTGGAATTTTGGGTTCCCATCATTTGTATATTTTATTTCATTTCATTTTTGCCTATGTACAATATTTGTCACATCCTTTTGAATCTTTAAAACTTTCTTTTTGTTTTAAATTTTAGAATATTCCATAATCTTCACCTACTTTTCATAAGGTGTTATCTGTTATGTTTATTCGATCTTGTGCTTCTCCTGGTTAAGACTTCTTTCTTTCCTTTTTTTTTTGTTTTTTTCGGGGCCCTGCCTCATGTCTTGCAGGATCTTAGTTCCCTGACCTGGGATTGGACCCCAGGGCCCCAGCAGTGAAAGCGTCATGTTCTAAATACTGGACCACCAGGGAAGTCCCAAGATTTCAGTTGTAAATGACTTCTTTCCCCACTCTAATTCATTCCTGGGATCAGTTTCATGTTTGGACATTAAAGCAACCTTGCATTGCCAGAATAAAGCTACTTTGATTCTGATATATGATTGTTTTACATACCATGGATACAGTTTGTACTTTTCTTTACACATTTTGCATGCATGTTCAAAGGAGAAACTGGCCTGTGATTCTATTCTCGTAATATTCTTTATCGATTTTTTTGTTGCTTTTTTAAGATTCTATACTTTATGTTTTGTTTATTTATTTTTGGCTGCATTGGGTCTTCATTGCTGCATGCGAGCTTTCTCTAGTTTCGGCGAGCGGGGGTCTATTCTTTGTTGCGGTGAGTAGGCTTCTCATTGCAGCCTTCTGATCCCATGGGCTTCTGACCCCATTCGTCAGTGCTACTTCAGGTCCTCACCCCTTCCCTTCTGACCCTGGGCGGTGAAATCCTCTTTCTGCGGCTGGCGTGCCTCAGAAAGTCAATGAGGCAAGAGTAGGTTTGGAGTATCCAAGGAGCAGAAAGGATGTCAGCGTGTGGAAACCAGAGCGAGTAAATTGGAGAGGAGAACGAAACAGTCAGAGAGGAAACAGAGGCCCAGATTTCTAGGTCTGTGGAGGCACTCTGAGGACTTTGCATTTTCTGTGAAGAAGCCACTGAAGAAATTTGAGTGACATGATCTGACTTATGTTTTAACAAGATCTCTCTGGATGCCACGCTGATTAGAGACTGTAGGAGAGCAAGGACAAGCCCCAGAAGACCAACAGTTGATTCAAAGAAATGATTACTCAAACATGGTCCCCCTCCTCAGTGAAGATGCAGAGCAGGAATTGGCAAATAATGGCCACGAATCAAATCAGGCTCTCAGCCTGGATCTGTGGGACTGTGAGCTAATAATGGTTCTCACGTTTAGAAAGCTTGTTGAAGAGGAAAGAGGAGGAGAAGCTACAGAAACTGTATATGGCCCACAAAGCCTAAGATATTTAAAATCCAGAAAATGCTTTCCAACACCTGACGTAAAGCATGTGGCTGGTAGGAGGTCCTCAACCAAATTTGGAAGAGGAATACATGAGTCAGTTAGTTCCTGAAAACACTGTAAAGTGATAGGTGTCAAGAAATATTTACCCCTTCACCCTTAACCTTCACAAATGATGCCAGTTCCATTGAGCTATTGAAAAATACATTCTGGCTTTCCGAAAAATAACCCAGAGGACATTTTCTCACATAGGCAATGTCATAAACAACTGTCAAGTGAAGTTGAAATAGCAACAAATCAAATAATAACAAAAAACATTTTTACTGATTTTTAAATCTTACAAAGCATTTTCATGTTCATTATCTAATTTAATCCTCCAATCAACGTCATGAGATAGTTATTATTTCCCCATTAGAAATGACCACATATGAAATCCTGAGTGATTGCTCAAGAAAAGCTGAAATCTTGAGTGTTACATCTATTAAGGCCATGGTTGGGTGTTTTCCCATGGGAACATTGGATGCTAAAATCCACAGGGATTTTCAGCTCAAGATGGCAGACTAGGAACTATATTTACTTTCTGTTCCTCCTGAAACCATATCTAAATAAAACTGTAGAAATACCAAAATTAATCAACCAATAAAAGCCAAGATATTCTGGAAGTCATCAACCACAGAAAGATTTCAACACATTTCGAGAAGGCAAGCAATGAAATGGAGGAGCCATGAATAAAATAATGAAGAAAAAAAGGCTGAGCCTAAGTAAGGTCTGCACAAAGTCACTCAGCTTTTGCTGAGCTCTGGTTATAGTCAAGGGCAGAGGAAAGAAGAGGGGCTGAAAACAAGGAGACAAACGTCATTTTAGGAAAAACACTTCATTTAATGAGCTCCAGGGAACACTCAGCCTGCTGCCATACTAACTCATGAATTACAATGGATTGTTGGTAAGCAAGACAAGAAAACAGGGAAGAAACAAAAGAAACAAAAATCAAGACACTGTTTCTAACTGAACTCTTCTCAAATGAGATCGAGGAATTATGGTTCAATGTCACAGCTGTAAATCATTTCTGCTCTTGGAGAGGTTACAAAGGGCTTATAATATTTCCCTTGTTTTCAGACAGAATTTAGGTCTGAGCAAAAGCTTTTGTGTCCTCCAACCCCAAAATTTATTGGGGATGGAAGCCTAGATTTGCTGGGACATACCATAAAAAGAATCTCATGAGCAGAGGGTCAAACTGATTTTGGAATATATGAATTATGCCCAGTGTGAGTTTCAATAGGTTTATATATATATATATACATTTTTACTGATCTATATGATTTTGGGTTCTGAAACTTCTACATGTCACATGCGTGATACATAACAGACAATGTCAGCCCCAGGAGGGAGAAAACACTCCAATGAAGCAAGCCAAAGAAACAAGTTTTAAGCAAGGTCAAGTGATGTGTAGACCAGGATTGTTCAATTCCTACCTGTCATGCTGAAGCTTCCAGCTCCTGAATAACAACACATGCTTCCCTTGTCCTAGACAGCCAAGAGTACGTCTCCTCTCTTGGGCATAAGAATCCCTAGAGTTACATATGGGTAGTAAAGAGTGGACCCAGCTGTCATACTCACAATGACCAAATTGTGTTGATCGTACTTTATACCAATACATCGCTCCACGCTGAAGTTGCAATAAATGATATATTTGCTTTCTAGACATATGAATGAGACGCCTTACTGGATATACTCCAGGAAGGCCAGAGAAGCTGGCTTCTAATCCATACGGAACAATTCTCTGGTGAATTTCTTTCAGGATAACCCATGATTTATCTAGAATATCATCTTTACATATCTGGATCCTTCAAACTAGACAAAGGGAAAATACGGGCTTCAAGCCGCAGTTAGAAACATGGAATGGTGCCATGCTGACAACTGGTGGTCCCTGACCTGTATCTTCTGAGATTAGAACACAGTGTGGTGGATGACCAATTCATGCGTTGAACAAAAGAAGACCTCCTACAGGGCAGTGTAGCTGTTCGTTACAGGTATGGCACTTAGGGCTAAGTACCATAAGGACTACAAGAAGAAAAGAAAAACAAGTAACACATGAAGCATATATGATAAGGAGGCACCACAGTGCAGAGCACAAGCTCTGGAATCACACAGGCTTGGATCGAATCCCGGCTAAGCCACTACCATCTATATACCCTGAAGGACAGGCCAAGGTTTAAATGTTCTTTTACCAAATTTCAAAAAAGAAGTGAAGAAAGAACCTATCTGCCAGGAAGGGACATCGTGGGCTGCAGCATCCAGTCGGATCTGGGCTCTGCATCTCCTGCTCAGAAACCTTGGCCACCTGGCTCATGGTGATGCTGGCAGCTGAGCAGCCCTGGAGAAGGCTATCCTGTCTCCAGGACTCGCAGAGGAGCTGGGGAGGTCTCCGGACGAGGTGGCCCACACCCTGGTAAGCTCTGGCTGCCTCCTGCCCTCAGGTCTGAGCAGGCTCTGGCCTCTGGGCCCCATGGTGGGGAAGGCCTGGCCGATACATACGCAGGGCTGAGGGGTCTGCAGAGCCAGTCCCCAGGCAGGGTGAGCCCTGGAGGAGGCTTCCACAGTCCCCAACAGTCTCCGCATGGTGGCCCATCTGGTGCCAAACACCTGCCACCCACAGCCAGTAGTCCCAGCCACTAGAAAGTCCAGAAGGGGCCCCGCCCTTTGCCTTTGGGCCGGGGTTAAGCCAGCAGCTGGGCTTGCATGTGACCCCTGCCTCACCCCCTGCCCCGCCCGCTCTTTCTCTGTGACACCTACAATGGATATGTCATAAAGCCAGGCAGAGCCAGTGCTATAAATTCAGAGGAGTTAGAATCTAGGAAGAGGCTCTCCCACTTTCACTCTCTGCTCTCATATCACGCAGGCAGTACCTCTAATATGGAAGCTATGGACACCACACCTCCTTCACACACTGTCCTCTTCCATTCTGCTCCTGTTTTCCCCAGCACCCCATTTACGGCCCTGGCGGGCATCGGTGCTTCAGCAGGAAGCACGTCAGACCCCGAACCTATGGACACCACACCTCCTTCACACGCTGTCATCTTCCATTCTGCTCCTGTTTTCCACACCACCGCATTTACGGACCTGGCGGGCATCGGTGCTTCAGCAGGAAGCACGTCAGAACCCGAACCTATGGACACCACACCTCCTTCACACGCTGTCATCTTCCATTCTGCTCCTGTTTTCCCCAGCACCCCATTTACGGCCCTGGCGGGCATCGGTGCTGCAGCAGGAAGCACGTCAGATCCCGAACCTATGGACACCACACCTCCTTCACACACTGTCATCTTCCATTCTGCTCCTGTTTTCCCCAGCACCCCATTTACGGCCCTGGTGAGCATCGGTGCTTCAGCAGGAAGCATGTCAGACCCCGAACCTATGGACACCCCACCACCTTCACACGCTGTCATCTTCCTTTCTGCTCCTGTTTTCCCCAGCACCCCATTTACGGCCCTGGCGGGCATCGGTGCTTCAGCAGGAAGCACGTCAGACCCCGAACCTATGGACACCACACCTCCTTCACACGCTGTCATCTTCTATTCTGCTCCTGTTTTCTCCAGCAACCCATTTACGCCTTTGGTGGGCATCGGTGCCTCAGCAGTCAGCACCTCAGACCCCGAACCTATGGACACCCCACCTCCTTCCCACGCTGTCATCTTCCATCCTGCTCCTCTTTACCCCAGCACCCCATTTACGGCTTAGGCCGGCACTGGTGCTTCACCAGGCACCACCTCTAACACCAAAGCTATGGACACCACACCTCCTTCCCAGGCTGTCATTTTCCAGTCTGCCCTGTCTCCAATAGAACCGCTACCCATTCCACACCGCTGTTCCAAGTTCTGGGAACACACCACCCAGTGATAGCAATGCCTCAGCCCATGCCTCGACTCATTTACC
Source organism: Grampus griseus (assembly GCF_964374135.1). NCBI lineage: Eukaryota > Metazoa > Chordata > Mammalia > Artiodactyla > Delphinidae > Grampus > Grampus griseus. The sequence continues at coordinate 8,142 of NW_028132646.1, forward strand.
TGTGACGTGAGCCAACAGATAGACCAACACTTCAAAGTTATGACAGAAAGTTGAGTAAGTTATACGCTTGGAATTTCATTTATTATTATTAACAAGCACAACTGTAGTGCTTAGACTATAACAAGTACTATTCTAAGGGCTTACCAAATATTAACTCACTTATTCCTCATAATTGTAACCCTAGAGGTAGGGAATATTCATAATGTTCACTTTTCTGGGGGAAACTGAGACCCAGAGACGTTGAAGAGCTTGCCTAATGCCACACAGTAAGTAGGTGGCAAAACCCGGGATTAAAACTAGACCGTCTAGACTTTCATCACTTTGCTGTGTCACCGTACTATAAGTTGTGGTTAGGGAAGGAACTAAATTGACAAGACTCTGAACTAAAAGGAGAAGGGAGAAATGAGAAAATGAGTGATTCTAGAAACTAGAGTAGAGTTAGGCTCAGAAATTTCTGGTGATGAGACCCGGAAGAACAAGAACTTGGTTGGAATATTAACTTGGGGTAGTATCTGAATCCATGGAGAAATGGTTTTGTTTTCTGTAAAATTTAGAAAGGTCAGTTGGATGAAGATTAATGAAGACAAAAGTAGAAAGGAAAAGAAAAAGGTGCCTTAAGGGAGACATAACCGCTTCCCTCTACGTACCCACAGGTGGGGTCCTGTGGGAAAGGATGGAGCTCTCTCTACCGGGTTGGTCACCGGGCTGAACAAGGAGAAACATGGTAACCATTGTACTGGTTTTGATGATCTCTCAAAACCAAGGCTTCAGTTTCCAAGAACGACCTACGGTAGCATAACTAGTGTGTGTCACACATGCCACTAAGTGTGTTTCCAGTCACACATTTTAATTGGAGAAATACTTCCTATGAGGTAGGCATCAGTTCCCTATGGCTGCTGTAACAAATGACTACAAATGTGCTTGCTTCTAACAGAACACACTTATTTTCTTATGGTTCTGGAAGACAGAGGTCCAAAACCAGTTTCCCTGGGCTGAAACCAGAAGTCGACAGGGCCATCCATCCTCCTTCTAGAGGCTCTAAGCGAGAATCTGTTTGTTTCCTCGCCAGCATTCCTTCACTTCGGCCACATCAATGCAACCCCAACTTCGTCATCACATTCTCTTTGGAGTACAAATTCCCTCTGCCTCTCTCTTATGAGAACACCAGTGGTTATATTTGGGCCCATCCAGGTAGTCCAGGAGAATCTTCCCATCTGAGAACCATTACTTTCATCCCACTGGCAAAGTGCCTTCTGCCATTTAAGGTGACATTCACAGGTTCTGGAGAGTAGAATGTGGACATTTGGGGGCAATGGTATTATTCAGTCTACTACAAGGTAGATACTATTATCTTTCTCAGATGTAGGAAATGACGTTTAGGGAAGTAGTTTGTCTCAGGTCTACAATTTCCAGAGTAGAGACTTAAATTCTGCCACTGACACTTTAGGACACATCCTAAACAACTTGAATCTGTGTCCTTAACTACTGCATAATCCTTGGTTAAGAGTCACACTTAGGTATCAAGACCCAATTGAATACAACACAAGTACTGTCTCCTCTTTCACTATGTTTGCCTGGTGTACTGATGAATCTTGCCCAGAGCAGAAGAGTTCAGAAAATTGTTATGCAGGTTTACGAAGAGAAAGCATTTACTGTTTGATGTGCCCGGAGTAACGGAAGGCTTTTTCAAATAAAATATGCCACCAAAGAGTCAAGTGTCACAACAGAGGTAACCCCGTGGGAGTCACGAGGAGACTAAAATTATCTCCAATTGTGCAGGAGAGAAAAGTTTCACTGAAGGCAGGTGTAGTTCAGCCAAGCCCTACAGCACAGAAGTAGGAATGTGGGTATGTACGAATGGGAAACACTTTAATGCAGAATGGATGAGAAATATGCATTCGACCTATTCTAAAACAACTGGCTTATTAACTCAGTAAATCGATTTAGTCAGTCAAACTAGCTTTAGCTGATTACTTATCCAGGGAATAGCTGTTTAGAGTAATTTTTGTCATAGAACAGTAAATAAAATGGTTGAACTATAGCTTTAGGCTTGCTAAGTGAAATAGATTGCTCTAGATGATTTTCAAGTGACTTACTTGGTAGTACTCACGAAATTGGGGGTTAACAATTGCTTAAGAAAACAAAGAGAATTGATTTTAAATAAAGTACTTACTGTGTGAACTATCTGTTCAGTAGCTCATGTTAAATGGATGTTTATAATCCCCATTGGACAACCAACTACTTTTTTGCAAATGGCAATGTGAATTGCTCTCGCATAAACTATAGCAATGACCACCTATCTAATTTGTTGTCCAAACCAGAAATCTTCTAACAATACTGGTGTCCTAATAAAAATAAGCACGAAGGGAACACACACTGGGTGTCTCCCGTGTGCCTGTGCATGCATCTATATCTCACTGAAGCCCCATAACAGCCCCCAAGAGAGGGACTCTGAGTGTCCCCATGCTGCTTGTGGAGAAACAGGCACAGGAAGGTTCAATAGTCTATCTACCTAATATCACACAGAGGGTGGGAGAGCCCGTTTTTAAACCACCTGCCTCCGATTCCAGGTGCCAGGAGCCAGACTCAGCCTACAGCTCTCTTCTGCTCGCCTGGAGGTGAAACAAGGTGTCATGATTAGTCAAATCCCGGTCTTCACTCATCAAGGTAGCTTGAACACCTGCACGTCCTCCAAGTAGCATGTAGCATAAGCAATAAGATGTTTGCCCCGTGATCCTCCAGGAACTTGGAATCAGCTGTGCCTGGTTAGGCTGAGCTGGTTTAGAGTGGAGAGGACCACCGATCTTCCACCTGGGCAAGTGCCTTTTGACCTCCTGCCATCAGAGGGCCAAACTCCAGCCTGAGAATGTGCTGAGGCCTTTAGCCTAGTTATGCCAGCTCAGAACAATGATGAGCACACGTTTTTCCAATCACCTTTCCTCATGCTCCCCATGCCTCATACTGCCCTGCTTCTTTATTCTTTATCCCACAGATACCCAAAGCCCCTTGCCTTTGGGGAGGCGGATTTGAGACCTATTGTCACGTCACGTCCTCGCTTGGCTGCCCTGTGAATAAACCTCCTCTTTGCTGCAAACCTCAGCATTTCAGTGTTTTGGCTTGCTGCGCCTCAGACAGAATGGTTGGGAGCAGTGGTACAGGACCCTTGCATGTGAGGGAAGCTGGTTCCTAGTAGTCACATTGCGGATGTTTTCTCCTCTCGGGGTGGGGGTGGGGCAGACATCCTGCTCTTCCAGAAAGGGAGAAACACAGGTGCCAAACCCTTGCCCTCAGCGTCACCGTCACCTAGGAGCTTGTTAGAAGCACAGAATCCAGGCCCCACCCAGAACTACTGAATACCAGCCTGCATTTAACAAGATCCCCAAGAGAGGCATACCCATATTAAAGTTGGAGAGGCACCAAGCTGTCATCGTCTTCTCCGCAGCTAATGAAAACGAAGCAAAGATTCATCCTGAGCCGATTCTGCCTCAGTCACCTGGATATCCCATGAGCTCATTTAATCCTCCCCAGAACCTGCAAATGAGACTGAGGGTCAGAGTGGTCTAGCACCCAAGGTTCCATAAGAGAACATGACCAAGGCTCACTGGAGCCCAGACTTCCAAAAAAGAAGGCCCCTGAGCACAGCATGGCACCACCGCAGCCCAAACCGTGGGCCTGGAGGGTAGACCAGGCTCCCCACGCAGAGTTCACACCATTCGACAGATGCCCACAGCAGACCACAAGGCAATATGAGAAGTAACTTCTGATTGTGGAATCTCTGAACTTTGAGATTGAAAGAAAAAAATCTGTTTTCGGGGGATGGTTAAAACAGTTCTACCAAGGAGTAAAGACAGGACATCTCAAGGCTCCTTCTGGACTAAGAATTTAATGTCTATTTATTGAGAAATGCTCTGTGCATTTGCTCAGCCCTACGCCAAGATGAAGTTCTCTGTGCCCTAGAAGCTTAGGTTCTAAAAAGGCCACAGAAATGGGTGAGACCTAAAAAATGCCAGAACAATGCAACGGCCTTAATCAGACTGTCTTTGCTTTGCCTTGCTTACAAGTCACTGACATTAAACTGAATATGGTGTCATGTCTTTATGTTTCTTGAAGGTTTTTTTTTTCAAAAGATCATATAAAGATTTTCTTCCATGGTAAGACTTTTATATTGTATTTTTCTGAAACTGGACTGTGGCACATTTACCCTCCATCAGATGATTGCTTATAACTCACCTTGCTTTGTTAAGAATACTGCTAGAGGCTTCTATGTCCCTACTAAAGAAAATACATTTTCAGGCCCATTGAAACCAATGAAAATCCAAGATTTCAGAGCACAAGATAATGAAAATTATCTCTATCCACGTCTTTTACTGCTTTTAATCTGTTAACAGTCCCTAAGTGTGTCAGATGAAAGGTACTGTCGTGGGAATTGACATCATTAACAGCATTCCATACAGGTAAGTCTTGATTGTTCCAATTTCTCAAAAAGTTGGACATATTTACTGCCTCTATGACATCTCTAGGGTGTGTGGAAGAAATAAAAAAGAGGCCTGTACAATGTATTTCTCCAAATATACACACAAATAGTTTGCACATACAAACAGGGAAACCTTATAAATAACGTATGGGGAGCAAAGGATTGTCGGTAACGGAACTACTCATTTTGAAAGACAACACTGTCACCAAGTGTCCCCTCACCAAAACTGACTGGGAATTTTTAGGGACCACCAAACCAGAGATGGAGATTTTTAGGCACATTCTTGCCAGAAAAGAGAGCCTAGGGCATAAACCACTCAACTTGTTGGCACGAATGCCAGGGCAACCCAAGCAAGTGGATATACAAGCCTACGTAACGCTTGGAAGTAGGAAGCTTTGGGGGACTACACCTGGGCTGGTACTGGCCTCCCTCCCCAAAGGGACAAGGAGAGCAGAAACCTGGATGGAGTCAAGAGAAAGAACAAAGAAACGCAAGGCTGGGTATGGAGCAACGTGTGGATCCAGGAGCATGTGTCTCAGAACTGCCGGGGCTCTGCAGACCAGCTGCATCCCCATTCTCCTTGACCCTCATGGGTATAATGAACTCAGGATGGGCGCATCCCGGCTGCCAAGTCACTTCCACCTGTCCATGGAGTTGACAGTTACTTGCTCACAGTGAACCAACCTCTCTGGACCTAACAGCTACTGCAGGAGGCGGTAGTGGAGAACAAGGTGACGACAACGACCAGATGCGAAGGAGGAAGCGACGTTCAGTGGACCGACTGGGTGGACTGATGGTGTGGGGTTAAGTCTGCAGAGCTAAAGGGGCCAGATGTAGAAAAGGGAAGGGGAACCATGAGGATATGGTCAAGCCCCATCGTATGGATATTTCATCCATATGTTGTATGCAAATCCCATTCAATTTGCTCTGAGTGAACAAGAGAGAACTAAATTATCCTTTAAACCATGTCAGTGACTTTATTTACCATCTCATTTGATGAGCTCATAGCCCAGGGGCAGAGGGAAATGGGAGCTGTGAGTCTGCCATCTCTCAGGAAGTCTCAGGCCTCAGAGGCCCCTCAGAGCCAAACTACCTCACCTTTTGCACTTTTCAAGCAACGTTATTCCTAAGTGCGAGTCACCCTCTTCATCAGGTTCTCCAAGAAACAGCAATCTCTCCCAATGAGAGAGGAAAAATGGGCTACTTTGGCTTGCTGAGGCACAATATGTAGTTCTCCAAAATGGTACCTGCCTGGGGATTTTTCAAGAAAATTAAGCATCAGTGGTGATTTGTTTGTCTTCACATAACGTATGACCCAGGTGTGCTGAGAAATAAGAAAAGGACGAACGAGTCAAGGGCGGCTGATCCAAGGAGGCAAGGGGCAACTTCCACAGCCTACGTGGAAAGCTAGAGGGAGGGAACATCCAGCTGGTGGGAGCTGAAGACAGGGGCCAGTCCTCCTTGGGCTCGGGATGCCACCCCCTCTTCCTACATCTTCACGCTCTCCTTCTCTGTTGGCCCCTCCCAGCCATATTAAAGAGCCACAAGGAACTGCTCTCCTCCATTCCATTCTCCTGTCCTCCTATCCACCCCTCCCTTCTTTCCCTTTGCCATCAATTTCTTGACTTGCCCCCCATTTCTCCCCTCCCATCCACACTGCGGTCTGGTTTCTGCCCCCCTACTCTCGTGAAACTGATCTCCTTGAAGCCCCCAATGATTTCTCCGTTGACAAGTCCAGGGCACTACTTCTCAATCCTTATCTTTGTGACCGCCAAGCCGAGTCAGATCTTAAACAACGTCTCTGTCTTGAAAATCTCTTCCCTTGGCTTCCGCGCCACCTTTCCTTTTCTTTCCATGAGACCGATCACAACCAGTGCTGCAGATTCCATCGAATTAAGGAATGCTGTTGCCTACATGTGTGAATGAGCTCAAGTGAGTAAAGTACTGAAGTAGAGGACAGCTAAAGTGAAACGTCTTCATGAATGTCCACGTGGCTGAGCAGCAAGTTAACCTTTCCTACATGTGCTAAAGAAGAAGAGTTGGGTTTTATTTTATTTACTTTTCCCTGGACTGTGTTGAATGACTATCATCTACAAGTTCAGGCTACTTTGGGCTGAGGATTAATGCACTGGGAGAGCTGAGAGAAAACTGAACAATAGAGCTGTCTTTTTCTTGACCAGTTCACCTTAGTTTCCCAAACTCTAAGTCTTTCCCGAATTCTTTCTCCTTTTTATTGTAGTAAAAGGAACATAACACAACATCCACCATTTGGATCATTTTACAATTCACCGTACCATTCAGTGGAATTTACTACTGTCACAGTGTTGTGCAACTATCACCACTGCCTAGCTGCAAAACATTTTCATCAACCAAGAGGAAACCTACACCCATTTTAAGGAGTCATTCCCTATTTCCCTCTCTTCCAACCCCCTGGCAACCACTAATGTAGAATCTTTTCTGTGTGTATGGATTTGCCACTGCTGGACATTTCATATAAATGGAACCATACGATATGTAGCCTTTCATGCCTGACTCCTTTCACTTAGTTGCATCCATCATGTAGCATGTATCAGAAATCCACTCACTGTTATGGCTGAATCCTTCATACCCTTTGAATACAAAATTAAAAATACGTTGAGAGTGAAGCTCTGTTTTAACGGCACATCTATTAGGCCAATTCATTGAAAGAAGCTGAAGATGGAGATATTGTTGGGAAATGATAATCATTGAGAAGCCTCAGCCAATTGGATAACGAAAAGTTTGGGAAATGTTGCAAAAAATTATCTGCTTTACGTTAAAAGCCTATTAAACAAGGATGCAGGAGATTGTCTTTTTCTTGCAGGTAACTTAAATGAGGCAGAAAGAAATAACTGCCCTTTAAAACACATTTTGAAAGGATTCTATTTATTCTTAATAGACGAATGGGAGTACAGGAAGTTCACATCCAATATGGACTCCCTGTCCAAACACTGTTTATCGTTCTAGCCACCACTATCGAATTATATTTCTTGAGAGTAAGGCAGCTCAATTCCTGCATATTACTTTCTAAAATTCATCCATCAAATCCATTAATACAGTATAAACAAGAGTTGTTCATGTTTAAGTGCACTTCAAATATCAGGTATAAAGAACCCCCAGTAAGAAAAAGAATCCTATATCTCTTGCCAGAATGTGGTCAGCTGTGGGGTGCTCTGCTAGCTGAAAGACACATTCATTATTAAGGGGATAGAGGCTGTTTCAGTGGGATGAGAGCCAAAAAATTTTAACTACATATATGTGTGAAGAACAGTGCTAGGTTATCTCATATTCTATATCAGTCAAGGCTCACCATTTTACATACGTGAAAAGCAAAGTTAAAAGTGTATTAGTAGGGCTTCCCTGTTGGCGCGGTGGTTAAGGATCCACCTGCCAGTGCACGGGACACACGTTTGAGCCCTGATGCGGGAAGATCCCACATGCCACGGAGCAACTAAGACCATGTGCCACAACTACTGAGCCTGCGTGCTAGAGCCCGTGAACCACAGCTACTGAAGCCCACGCACCTAGACCCCGTGCTCAGCAACAACGAGAAGCCACCACAATGAGAAGCCCACGTACTGCAACAAAGAGTGGCCCCCGCTCACCGCAACTAGAGAAAGCCCGCGCACAGCAACGAAGAGCCTAGGCAGCCAAAGATAAATAAATAAATACGTCTATTTTTAAGAAAAGTGTTTTAGTAACTTACTAAAAGGCACGCAACCAGTAAACGTGAGCAAGAATTCAATCCCAAATCTGTCACACTGAAGTTTAAGCTAATACTTGAGATTAATAAAAACAGCACTAAATTAAAAGTTCAGAGATATTTTTTATTTCATACTTTCACTAATGCTCTTTGGAGATAAATCATGTCATTTATATGGGCCTTAGTTTTCACAACTTTAATAGTTGGAAGCTTGACTAGATGATCTGTATGTAGTCTTCCAATTCTAAAATGTTCCACTAATTTGGATTGCTACAATAATTGCCCTTGCAATACATGCATGCTGCCACCAAGTAGCAGTAGAGACTACTAGTTCCTTTTTTACCCCTAGTGGGGGTGCATTTTGACAGCGGACTTATCCGTCAATAGTACAACCTGTTAGTATAACTATAAGATAACAAAATAATCTGGTATTCTTTCCTGTAAAAGAGAAGCTTTACATTGTGTCTGTGAATCGTACCAGAATCACCTGTAGGTTTTTAAATATAGAGGAAATCCTGAACCCATTGAATGAGACTCTTCAGAGACAGGACTTGGGCATCTGGAATTTTGGGTTCCCATCATTTGTATATTTTATTTCATTTCATTTTTGCCTATGTACAATATTTGTCACATCCTTTTGAATCTTTAAAACTTTCTTTTTGTTTTAAATTTTAGAATATTCCATAATCTTCACCTACTTTTCATAAGGTGTTATCTGTTATGTTTATTCGATCTTGTGCTTCTCCTGGTTAAGACTTCTTTCTTTCCTTTTTTTTTTTTTTGTTTTTTTCGGGGCCCTGCCTCATGTCTTGCAGGATCTTAGTTCCCTGACCTGGGATTGGACCCCAGGGCCCCAGCAGTGAAAGCGTCATGTTCTAAATACTGGACCACCAGGGAAGTCCCAAGATTTCAGTTTTAAATGACTTCTTTCCCCACTCTAATTCATTCCTGGGATCAGTTTCATGTTTGGACATTAAAGCAACCTTGCATTGCCAGAATAAAGCTACTTTGATTCTGATATATGATTGTTTTACATACCATGGATACAGTTTGTGCTTCTCTTTACACATTTTGCATGCATGTTCAAAGGAGAAACTGGCCTGTGATTCTATTCTCGTAATATTCTTTATCGATTTTTTTGTTGCTTTTTTAAGATTCTATACTTTATGTTTCATTTATTTATTTTTGGCTGCATTGGGTCTTCATTGCTGCATGCGAGCTTTCTCTAGTTTCGGCGAGCGGGGGTCTATTCTTTGTTGCGGTGAGTAGGCTTCTCATTGCAGCCTTCTGATCCCATGGGCTTCTGACCCCATTCGTCAGTGCTACTTCAGGTCCTCACCCCTTCCCTTCTGACCCTGGGCGGTGATATCCTCTTTCTGCGGCTGGCGTGCAGCAGAAAGTCAATGAGGCAAGAGTAGGTTTGGAGTATCCAAGGAGCAGAAAGGATGTCAGCGTGTGGAAAACAGAGCGAGCAAATTGGAGAGGAGAACGAAACAGTCAGAGAGGAAACAGAGGCCCAGATTTCTAGGTCTGTGGAGGCACTCTGAGGACTTTGCATTTTCTGTGAAGAAGCCACTGAAGAAATTTGAGTGACATGATCTGACTTATGTTTTAACAAGATCTCTCTGGATGCCACGCTGATTAGAGACTGTAGGAGAGCAAGGACAAGCCCCAGAAGACCAACAGTTGATTCAAAGAAATGATTACTCAAACATGGTCCCCCTCCTCAGTGAAGACGCAGAGCAGGAATTGGCAAATAATGGCCACGAATCAAATCAGGCTCTCAGCCTGGATCTGTGGGACTGTGAGCTAATAATGGTTCTCACGTTTAGAAAGCTTGTTGAAGAGGAAAGAGGAGGAGAAGCTACAGAAACTGTATATGGCCCACAAAGCCTAAGATATTTAAAATCCAGAAAATGCTTTCCAACACCTGACGTAAAGCATGTGGCTGGTAGGAGGTCCTCAACCAAATTTGGAAGAGGAATACATGAGTCAGTTAGTTCCTGAAAACACTGTAAAGTGATAGGTGTCAAGAAACATTTACCCCTTCACCCTTAACCTTCACAAATGATGCCAGTTCCATTGAGCTATGGAAAAATACATTCTGGCTTTCCAAAAAATAACCCAGAGGACATTTTCTCACATAGGCAAGGTCATAAACAACTGTCAAGTGAAGTTGAAATAGCAACAAATCAAATAATAACAAAAAACATTTTTACTGATTTTTAAATCTTACAAAGCATTTTCATGTTCATTATCTAATTTAATCCTCCAATCAACGTCATGAGATAGTTATTATTTCCCCATTAGAAATGACCACATATGAAATCCTGAGTGATTGCTCAAGAAAAGCTGAAATCTTGAGTGTTACATCTATTAAGGCCATGGTTGGGTGTTTTCCCATGGGAACATTGGATGCTAAAATCCACAGGGATTTTCAGCTCAAGATGGCAGACTAGGAACTATATTTACTTTCTGTTCCTCCTGAAACCATATCTAAATAAAACTGTAGAAATACCAAAATTAATCAACCAATAAAAGCCAAGATATTCTGGAAGTCATCAACCACAGAAAGATTTCAACACATTTCGAGAAGGCAAGCAATGAAATGGAGGAGCCATGAATAAAATAATGAAGAAAAAAAGGCTGAGCCTAAGTAAGGTCTGCACAAAGTCACTCAGCTTTTGCTGAGCTCTGGTTATAGTCAAGGGCAGAGGAAAGAAGAGGGGCTGAAAACAAGGAGACAAACGTCATTTTAGGAAAAACACTTCATTTAATGAGCTCCAGGGAACACTCAGCCTGCTGCCATACTAACTCATGAATTACAATGGATTGTTGGTAAGCAAGACAAGAAAACAGGGAAGAAACAAAAGAAACAAAAATCAAGACACTGTTTCTAACTGAACTCTTCTCAAATGAGATCGAGGAATTATGGTTCAATGCCACAGCTGTAAATCATTTCTGCTCTTGGAGAGGTTACAAAGGGCTTATAATATTTCCTCTGTTTTCAGACAGAATTTAGGTCTGAGCAAAAGCTTTTGTGTCCTCCAACCCCAAAATTTATTGGGGATGGAAGCCCAGATTTGCTGGGACATACCATAAAAAGAATCTCATGAGCAGAGGGTCAAACTGATTTTGGAATATATGAATTATGCCCAGTGTGAGTTTCAATAGATATATATATATATATATATATATATATATATACATTTTTACTGATCTATATGATTTTGGGTTCTGAAACTTCTACATGTCACATGCGTGATACATAACAGACAATGTCAGCCCCAGGAGGGAGAAAACACTCCAATGAAGCAAGCCAAAGAAACAAGTTTTAAGCAAGGTCAAGTGATGTGTAGACCAGGATTGTTCAATTCCTACCTGTCATGCTGAAGCTTCCAGCTCCTGAATAACAACACATGCTTCCCTTGTCCTAGACAGCCAAGAGTACGTCTCCTCTCTTGGGCATAAGAATCCCTAGAGTTACATATGTGTAGTAAAGAGTGGACCCAGCTGTCATACTCACAATGACCAAATTGTGTTGATCGTACTTTATACCAATACATCGCTCCACGCTGAAGTTGCAATAAATGATATATTTGCTTTCTAGACATATGAATGAGACACCTTACTGGATATACTCCAGGAAGGCCAGAGAAGCTGGCTTCTAATCCATACGGAACAAGTCACTGGTGAATTTCTTTCAGGATAACCCATGATTTATCTAGAATATCATCTTTACATATCTGGATCCTTCAAACTAGACAAAGGGAAAATACGGGCTTCAAGCCTCAGTTAGAAATATGGAATGGTGCCATGCTGACAACTGGTGGTCCCTGACCTGTATCTTCTGAGATTAGAACACAGTGTGGTGGATGACCAATTCATGCGTTGAACAAAAGAAGACCTCCTACAGGGCAGTGTAGCTGTTCGTTACAGGTATGGCACTTAGGGCTAAGTACCATAAGGACTACAAGAAGAAAAGAAAAACAAGTAACACATGAAGCATATACGATAAGGAGGCACCACAGTGCAGAGCACAAGCTCTGGAATCACACAGGCTTGGATCGAATCCCGGCTAAGCCACTACCATCTGTATACCCTGAAGGACAGGCCAAGGTTTAAATGTTCTTTTACCAAATTTCAAAAAAGAAGTGAAGAAAGAACCTATCTGCCAGGAAGGGACATCGTGGGCTGCAGCATCCAGTCGGATCAGGGCTCTGCATCTCCTGCTCAGAAACCTTGGCCACCTGGCTCATGGTGATGCTGGCAGCTGAGCAGCCCTGGAGAAGGCGATCCTGTCTCCAGGACTCGCAGAGGAGCTGGGGAGGTCTCCGGACGAGGTGGCCCACACCCTGGTAAGCTCTGGCTGCCTCCTGCCCTCAGGTCTGAGCAGGCTCTGGCCTCTGGGCCCCGTGGTGGGGAAGGCCTGGCCGATACATACGCAGGGCTGAGGGGCCTGCAGAGTCAGTCCCCAGGCAGGGTGAGCTCTGGAGGAGGCTTCCACAGTCCCCAACAGTCTCCGCATGGTGGCCCATCTGGTGCCAAACACCTGCCACCCACAGCCAGTAGTCCCAGCCACTAGAAAGTCCAGAAGGGGCCCCGCCCTTTGCCTTTGGGCCGGGGTTAAGCCAGCAGCTGGGCTTGCATGTGACCCCTGCCTCACCCCCTGCCCCGCCCGCTCTTTCTCTGTGACACCTACAATGGATATGTCATAAAGCCAGGCAGAGCCAGTGCTATAAATTCAGAGGAGTTAGAATCTAGGAAGAGGCTCTCCCACTTTCACTCTCTGCTCTCAGATCAGGCAGGCAGTACCTCTAATATGGAAGCTATGGACACCACACCTCCTTCTCACGCTGTCATCTTCCATCCTGCTCCTCTTCACCCCAGCACCTCATTTACGGCTTAGCCCGGCACTGGTGCTTCACCAGGCACCACCTCTAACACCAAAGCTATGGACACCACACTTCCTTCCCAGGCTGTCATTTTCCAGTCTGCCCTGTCTCCAATAGAACCGCTACCCATTTCACACCGCTGTTCCAAGTTCTGGGAACACACCACCCAGTGATAGCAATGCCTCAGCCCATGCCTCGACTCATTTACCTGCGACATGAGCCAACAGATAGACCAACACTTCAAAGTTATGACAGAAAGTTGAGTAAGTTATACGCTTGGAATTTCATTTATTATTATTAACAAGCACAACTGTAGTGCTTAGACTATAACAAGTACTATTCTAAGGGCTTACCAAATATTAACTCACTTATTCCTCATAATGGCAACCCTAGAGGTTGGGAATATTCATAATGTTCACTTTTCTGGGGGAAACTGAGGACCAGAGACGTTGAAGAGCTTGCCTAATGCCACACAGTAAGTAGGTGGCAAAACCCGGGATTAAAACTAGACCGTCTAGACTTTCATCACTTTGCTGTGTCACCGTACTATAAGTTGTGGTTAGGGAAGGAACTAAATTGACAAGACTCTGAACTAAAAGGAGAAGGGAGAAATGAGAAAATGAGTGATCCTAGAAACTAGAGTAGAGTTAGGCTCAGAAATTTCTGGTGATGAGACCCGGAAGAACAAGAACTTGGTTGGAATATTAACTTGGGGTAGTATCTGAATCCATGGAGAAATGGTTTTGTTTTCTGTAAAATTTAGAAAGGTCAGTTGGATGAAGATTAATGAAGACAAAAGTAGAAAGGAAAAGAAAAAGGTGCCTTAAGGGAGACATAACCGCTTCCCTCTACGTACCCACAGGTGGGGTCCTGTGGGAAAGGATGGAGCTCTCTCTACCGGGTTGGTCACCAGGCTGAACAAGGAGAAACATGGCAACCATTGTATTGGTTTTGATGATCTCTCAAAACCAAGGCTTCAGTTTCCAAAAACAACCAACGGTAGCATAACTAGTGTGTGTCACACATGCCACTAAGTGTGTTTCCAGTCACACATTTTAATTGGAGAAATACTTCCTATGAGGTAGGCATCAGTTCCCTATGGCTGCTGTAACAAATGACTACAAATGTGCTTGCTTCTAACAGAACACACTTATTTTCTTATGGTTCTGGAAGACAGAGGTCCAAAACCAGTTTCCCTGGGCTGAAACCAGAAGTCGACAGGGCCATCCATCCTCCTTCTAGAGGCTCTAAGCGAGAATCTGTTTGTTTCCTCGCCAGCATTCCTTCACTTCTGGCCACATCAATGCAACCCTAATTTCGTCATCACATTCTCTTTGGAGTACAAATTCCCTCTGCCTCTCTCTTATGAGAACACCAGTGGTTATATTTGGGCCCATCCACGTAGTGCAGGAGAATCTTCCCATCTGAGAACCATTACTTTCATCCCACTGGCAAAGTGCCTTCTGCCATTTAAGGTGACATTCACAGGTTCTGGAGAGTAGAATGTGGACATTTGGGGGCAATGGTATTATTCAGTCTACTACAAGGTAGATACTATTATCTTTCTCAGATGTAGGAAATGACGTTTAGGGAAGTAGTTTGTCTCAGGTCTACAATTTCCAGAGTAGAGACTTAAATTCTGCCACTGACACTTTAGGACACACCCTAAACAACTTGAATCTGTGTCCTTAACTACTGCATAATTCTTGGTTAAGAGTCACACTTAGGTATCAAGACCCAATTGAATACAACACAAGTACTGCCTCCTCTTTCACTATGTTTGCCTGGTGTACTGATGAATCTTGCCCAGAGCAGAAGAGTTCAGAAAATTTTTATGCAGGTTTACGAAGAGAAAGCATTTACTGTTTGATGTGCCCGGAGTAACGGAAGGCTTTTTCAAATAAAATATGCCACCAAAGAGTCAAGTGTCACAACAGAGGTAACCCCGTGGGAGTCACGAGGAGACTAAAATTATCTCCAATTGTGCAGGAGAGAAAAGTTTCACTGAAGGCAGGTGTAGTTCAGCCAAGCCCTACAGCACAGAAGTAGGAATGTGGGTATGTACGAATGGGAAACACTTTAATGCAGAATGGATGAGAAATATGCATTCGACCTATTCTAAAACAACTGGCTTATTAACTCAGTAAATCGATTTAGTCAGTCAAACTAGCTTTAGCTGATTACTTATCCAGGGAATAGCTGTTTAGAGTAATTTTTGTCATAGAACAGTAAATAAAATGGTTGAACTATAGCTTTAGGCTTGCTAAGTGAAATAGATTGCTCTAGATGATTTTCAAGTGACTTACTTGGTAGTACTCACGAAATTGGGGGTTAACAATTGCTTAAGAAAACAAAGAGAATTGATTTTAAATAAAGTACTTACTGTGTGAACTATCTGTTCAGTAGCTCATGTTAAATGGATGTTTATAATCCCCATTGGACAACCAACTACTTTTTTGCAAATGGCAATGTGAATTGCTCTCGCATAAACTATAGCAATGACCACCT
Source organism: Grampus griseus (assembly GCF_964374135.1). Classification (NCBI taxonomy): domain Eukaryota; kingdom Metazoa; phylum Chordata; class Mammalia; order Artiodactyla; family Delphinidae; genus Grampus; species Grampus griseus. Next base: position 23,740 of record NW_028132646.1, read on the forward strand.
ATCTAATTTGTTGTCCAAACCAGAAATCTTCTAACAATACTGGTGTCCTAATAAAAATAAGCACGAAGGGAACACACACTGGGTGTCTCCCGTGTGCCTGTGCATGCATCTATATCTCACTGAAGCCCCATAACAGCCCCCAAGAGAGGGACTCTGAGTGTCCCCATGCTGCTTGTGGAGAAACAGGCACAGGAAGGTTCAATAGTCTATCTACTTAATATCACACAGAGGGTGGGAGAGCCCGTTTTTAAACCACCTGCCTCCAATTCCAGGTGCCAGGAGCCAGACTCAACCTACAGCTCTCTTCTGCTCGCCTGGAGGTGAAACAAGGTGTCATGATTAGTCAAATCCCGGTCTTCACTCATCAAGGTAGCTTGAACACCTGCACGTCCCCCAAGTAGCATGTAGCATAAGCAATAAGATGTTTGCCCCGTGATCCTCCAGGAACTTGGAATCAGCTGTGCCTGGTTAGGCTGAGCTGGTTGAGAGTGGAGAGGACCACCGATCTTCCACCTGGGCAAGTGCCTTTTGACCTCCTGCCATCAGAGGGCCAAAACTCCAGCCTGAGAATGTGCTGAGGCCTGTAGCCTAGTTATGCCAGCTCAGAACAATGATGAGCACACGTTTTTCCAATCACCTTTCCTCATGCTCCCCATGCCTCATACTGCCCTGCTTCTTTATTCTTTATCCCACAGATACCCAAAGCCCCTTGCCTTTGGGGAGGCGGATTTGAGACCTATTGACACGTCACGTCCTCGCTTGGCTGCCCTGTGAATAAACCTCCTCTTTGCTGCAAACCTCAGCATTTCAGTGTTTTGGCTTGCTGCGCCTCAGACAGAATGGTTGGGAGCAGTGGTACAGGACCCTTGCATGTGAGGGAAGCTGGTTCCTAGTAGTCACATTGCGGATGTTTTCTCCTCTCGGGGTGGGGGTGGGGCAGACATCCTGCTCTTCCGGAAAGGGAGAAACACAGGTGCCAATCCCTTGCCCTCAGCGTCACCGTCACCTAGGAGCTTGTTAGAAGCACAGAATCCAGGCCCCACCCAGAACTACTGAATACCAGCCTGAATTTAACAGGATCCCCAAGAGAGGTATACCCATATTAAAGTTGGAGAGGCACCAAGCTGTCATCGTCTTCTCCGCAGCTAATGAAAACGAAGCAAAGATTCATCCCGAGCCGACTCTGCCTCAGTCACCTGGATATCCCATGAGCTCATTTAATCCTCCCCAGAACCTGCAAATGAGACTGAGGGTCAGAGTGGTCTAGCACCCAAGGTTCCATAAGAGAACATGACCAAGGCCCCTGAGCACAGCATGGCACCACCGCAGCCCAAACGGTGGGCCTGGAGGGTAGACCAGGCTCCCCACGCAGAGTTCACACCATTCGACAGATGCCCACAGCAGACCACAAGGCAATATGAGAAGTAACTTCTGATTGTGGAATCTCTGAACTTTGAGATTGAAAGAAAAAAATCTGTTTTCGGGGGATGGTTAAAACAGTTCTACCAAGGAGTAAAGAGAGGGCATCTCAAGGGTCCTTCTGGACTAAGAATTGAATGCCTACGTATTGAGAAATGCTCCGTGCATTTGCTCAGCCCTACGCCAAGATGAAGTTCTCTGTGCCCTAGAAGCTTAGGTTCTAAAAAGGCCACAGAAATGGGTGAGACCTAAAAAATGCCAGAACAATGCAACGTCCTTAATCAGACTGTCTTTGCTTTGCCTTGCTTACAAGTCACTGACTTTAAACTGAATATGGTGTCATGTCTTTATGTTTCTTGAAGCTTTTTTTTTTTCAAAAGATCATATAAAGATTTTCTTCCATGGCAAGACTTTTATATTGTATTTTTCTTAAACTGGACTGTGGCACATTTACCCTCCATCAGATGATTGCTTATAACTCACCTTGCTTTGTTAAGAATACCGCTAGAGGCTTCTATGTCCCTACTAGAGAAAATACATTTTCAGGCCCATTGAAACCAATGAAAATCCAAGATTTCAGAGCACAAGATAATGAAAATTCTCTGTATCCACGTCTTTTACTGCTTTTAATCTGTTAACAGTCCCTAAGTGTGTCAGATGAAAGGTACTGTCGTGGGAATTGACATCATTAACAGCATTCCATACAGGTAAGTCTTGATTGTTCCAATTTCTCAAAAAGTTGGACATATTTACTGCCTCTATGACATCTCTAGGGTGTGTGGAAGAAATAAAAAAGAGGCCTGTACAATGTATTTCTCCAAATATACACACAAATAGTTTGCACATACAAACAGGGAAACCTTATAAATAACGTATGGGGAGCAAAGGATTGTCGGTAACGGAACTACTCATTTCGAAAGACAACACTGTCACCAAGTGTCCCCTCACCAAAACTGACTGGGAATTTTTAGGGGCCACCAAACCAGAGATGGAGATTTTTAGGCACATTCTTGCCAGAAAAGAGAGCCTAGGGCATAAACCACTCAACTTGTTGGCACGAATGCCAGGGCAACCCAAGCAAGTGGATATACAAGCCTACATAACGCTTGGAAGTAGGAAGCTTTGGGGGACTACACCTGGGCTGGTACTGGCCTCCCTCCCCAAAGGGACAAGGAGAGCAGAAACCTGGATGGAGTCAAGAGAGAGAACAAAGAAAGGCAATGCTGGGTATGGAGCAACGTGTGGATCCAGGAGCATGTCTCTCAGAACTGCCAGGGCTCTGCAGACCAGCTGCATCCCCATTCTCCTTGACCCTCATGGGTATAATGAACTCAGGATGGGCGCATCCCGGCTGCCAAGTCACTTCCACCTGTCCATGGAGTTGACAGTTACTTGCTCACAGTGAACCAACCTCTCTGGACCTAACAGCTACTTCAGGAGGCGGTAGTGGAGAACAAGGTGATGACAACGACCAGATGCGAAGGAGGAAGCGATGTTCAGCGGACCGACTGGGTGGACTGATGGTGTGGGGTTAAGTCTGCAGAGCTAAAGGGGCCAGATGTAGAAAAGGGAAGGGGAACCATGAGGATATGGTCAAGCCCCATCGTATGGATATTTCATCCATATGTTGTATGCAAATCCCATTCAATTTGCTCTGAGTGAACAAGAGAGAACTAAATTATCCTTTAAACCATGTCAGTGACTTTATTTACCATCTCATTTGATGAGCTCATAGCCCAGGGGCAGAGGGAAATGGGAGCTGTGAGTCTGCCATCTCTCAGGAAGTCTCAGGCCTCAGAGGCCCCTCAGAGCCAAACTACCTCACCTTTTGCACTTTTCAAGCAACGTTATTCCTAAGTGCGAGTCACCCTCTTCATCAGGTTCTCCAAGAAACAGCAATCTCTCCCAATGAGAGAGGAAAAATGGGCTACTTTGGCTTGCTGAGGCACAATATGTAGTTCTCCAAAATGGTACCTGCCTGGGGATTTTTCAAGAAAATTAAGCATCAGTGGTGATTTGTTTGTCTTCACATAACGTATGACCCAGGTGTGCTGAGAAATAAGAAAAGGATGAACGAATCAAGGGCAGCTGATCCAAGGAGGCAAGGGGCAACTTCCACAGCCTACGTGGAAAGCTAGAGGGAGGGAACATCCAGCTGGTGGGAGCTGAAGACAGGGGCCAGTCCTCCTTGGGCTCGGGATGCCACCCCCTCTTCCTACATCTTCACGCTCTCCTTCTCTGTTGGCCCCTCCCAGCCATATTAAAGAGCCACAAGGAACTGCTCTCCTCCATTCCATTCTCTTGTCCTCCTATCCACCCCTCCCTTCTTTCCCTTTGCCATCAATTTCTTGACTTGCCCCCCATTTCTCCCCTCCCATCCACACTGCGGTCTGGTTTCTGCCCCCCTACTCTTGTGAAACTGATCTCCTTGAAGCCCCCAATGATTTCTCCGTTGACAAGTCCAGGGCACTACTTCTCAATCCTTATCTTTGTGACCGCCAAGCCGAGTCAGATCTTAAACAACGTCTCTGTCTTGAAAATCTCTTCCCTTGGCTTCTGCGCCACCTTTCCTTTTCTTTACATGAGACCGATCACAACCAGTGCTGCAGATTCCATCGAAATAAGGAATGCTGTTGCCTACATGTGTGAATGAGCTCAAGTGAGTAAAGTACTGAAGTAGAGGACAGCTAAAGTGAAACGTCTTCATGAATGTCCACGTGGCTGAGCAGCAAGTTAACCTTTCCTACATGTGCTAAAGAAGAAGAGTTGGGTTTTATTTTATTTACTTTTCCCTGGACTGTGTTGAATGACTATCATCTACAAGTTCAGGCTACTTTGGGCTGAGGATTAATGCACTGGGAGAGCTGAGAGAAAACTGAACAATAGAGCTGTCTTTTTCTTGACCAGTTCACCTTAGTTTCCCAAACTCTAAGTCTTTCCCGAATTCTTTCTCCTTTTTATTGTAGTAAAAGGAACATAACACAACATCCACCATTTGGATCATTTTACAATTCACCGTACCATTCAGTGGAATTTACTACTGTCACAGTGTTGTGCAACTATCACCACTGCCTAGCTGCAAAACATTTTCATCAACCAAGAGGAAACCTACACCCATTTTAAGGAGTCATTCCCTATTTCCCTCTCTTCCAACCCCCTGGCAACCACTAATGTAGAATCTTTTCTGTGTGTATGGATTTGCCACTGCTGGACATTTCATATAAATGGAACCATACGATATGTAGCCTTTCATGCCTGACTCCTTTCACTTAGTTGCATCCATCATGTAGCATGTATCAGAAATCCACTCACTGTTATGGCTGAATCCTTCATACCCTTTGAATACAAAATTAAAAATACGTTGAGAGTGAAGCTCTGTTTTAACGGCACATCTATTAGGCCAATTCATTGAAAGAAGCTGAAGATGGAGATATTGTTGTGACATGATAATCATTGAGAAGCCTCAGCCAATTGGATAATGAAAAGTTTGGGAAATGTTGCAAAAAATTATCTGCTTTACGTTAAAAGCCTATTAAACAAGGATGCAGGAGATTGTCTTTTTCTTGCAGGTAACTTAAATGAGGCAGAAAGAAATAACTGCCCTTTAAAACACATTTTGAAAGGATTCTATTTATTCTTAATAGACGAATGGGAGTACAGGAAGTTCACATCCAATATGGACTCCCTGTCCAAACACTGTTTATCGTTCTAGCCACCACTATCGAATTATATTTCTTGAGAGTAAGGCAGCTCAATTCCTGCATATTACTTTCTAAAATTCATCCATCAAATCCATTAATACAGTATAAACAAGAGTTGTTCATGTTTAAGTGCACTTCAAATATCAGGTATAAAGAACCCCCAGTAAGAAAAAGAATCCTATATCTCTTGCCAGAATGTGGTCAGCTGTGGGGTGCTCTGCTAGCTGAAAGACACATTCATTATTAAGGGGATAGAGGCTGTTTAAGTGGGATGAGAGCCAAAAAATTTTAACTACATATATGTGTGAAGAACAGTGCTAGGTTATCTCATATTCTATATCAGTCAAGGCTCACCATTTTACATACGTGAAAAGCAAAGTTAAAAGTGTATTAGTAGGGCTTCCCTGTTGGCGCGGTGGTTAAGGATCCACCTGCCAGTGCACGGGACACACGTTTGAGCCCTGATGCGGGAAGATCCCACATGCCACGGAGCAACTAAGACCATGTGCCACAACTACTGAGCCTGCGTGCTAGAGCCCGTGAACCACAGCTACTGAAGCCCACGCACCTAGACCCCGTGCTCAGCAACAACGAGAAGCCACCACAATGAGAAGCCCACGTACTGCAACAAAGAGTGGCCCCCGCTCACCGCAACTAGAGAAAGCCCGCGCACAGCAACGAAGAGCCTAGGCAGCCAAAGATAAATAAATAAATACGTCTATTTTTAAGAAAAGTGTTTTAGTAACTTACTAAAAGGCACGCAACCAGTAAACGTGAGCAAGAATTCAATCCCAAATCTGTCACACTGAAGTTTAAGCTAATACTTGAGATTAATAAAAACAGCACTAAATTAAAAGTTCAGAGATATTTTTTATTTCATACTTTCACTAATGCTCTTTGGAGATAAATCATGTCATTTATATGGGCCTTAGTTTTCACAACTTTAATAGTTGGAAGCTTGACTAGATGATCTGTATGTAGTCTTCCAATTCTAAAATGTTCCACTAATTTGGATTGCTACAATAATTGCCCTTGCAATACATGCATGCTGCCACCAAGTAACAGTAGAGACTACTAGTTCCTTTTTTACCCCTAGTGGGGGTGCATTTTGACAGCGGACTTATCCGTCAATAGTACAACCTGTTAGTATAACTATAAGATAACAAAATAATCTGGTATTCTTTCCTGTAAAAGAGAAGCTTTACATTGTGTCTGTGAATCGTACCAGAATCACCTGTAGGTTTTTAAATATAGAGGAAATCCTGAACCCATTGAATGAGACTCTTCAGAGACAGGACTTGGGCATCTGGAATTTTGGGTTCCCATCATTCGTATATTTTATTTCATTTCATTTTTGCCTATGTACAATATTTGTCACATCCTTTTGAATCTTTAAAACTTTCTTTTTGTTTTAAATTTTAGAATATTCCATAATCTTCACCTACTTTTCATAAGGTGTTATCTGTTATGTTTATTCGATCTTGTGCTTCTCCTGGTTAAGACTTCTTTCTTTCCTTTTTTTTTTTTGTTTTTTTCGGGGCCCTGCCTCATGTCTTGCAGGATCTTAGTTCCCTGACCTGGGATTGGACCCCAGGGCCCCAGCAGTGAAAGCGTCATGTTCTAAATACTGGACCACCAGGGAAGTCCCAAGATTTCAGTTGTAAATGACTTCTTTCCCCACTCTAATTCATTCCTGGGATCAGTTTCATGTTTGGACATTAAAGCAACCTTGCATTGCCAGAATAAAGCTACTTTGATTCTGATATATGATTGTTTTACATACCATGGATACAGTTTGTGCTTCTCTTTACACATTTTGCATGCATGTTCAAAGGAGAAACTGGCCTGTGATTCTATTCTCGTAATATTCTTTATCGATTTTTTGTTGCTTTTTTAAGATTCTATACTTTATGTTTTGTTTATTTATTTTTGGCTGCATTGGGTCTTCATTGCTGCATGCGAGCTTTCTCTAGTTTCGGCGAGCGGGGGTCTATTCTTTGTTGTGGTGAGTAGGCTTCTCATTGCAGCCTTCTGACCCCATGGGCTTCTGACCCCATTCGTCAGTGCTACTTCAGGTCCTCACCCCTTCCCTTCTGACCCTGGGCGGTGAAATCCTCTTTCTGCGGCTGGCGTGTGGCAGAAAGTCAATGAGGCAAGAGTAGGTTTGGAGTATCCAAGGAGCAGAAAGGATGTCAGCGTGTGGAAAACAGAGCGAGCAAATTGGAGAGGAGAACGAAACAGTCAGAGAGGAAACAGAGGCCCAGATTTCTAGGTCTGTGGAGGCACTCTGAGGACTTTGCATTTTCTGTGAAGAAGCCACTGAAGAAATTTGAGTGACATGATCTGACTTATGTTTTAACAAGATCTCTCTGGATGCCACGCTGATTAGAGACTGTAGGAGAGCAAGGACAAGCCCCAGAAGACCAACAGTTGATTCAAAGAAATGATTACTCAAACATGGTCCCCCTCCTCAGTGAAGACGCAGAGCAGGAATTGGCAAATAATGGCCACGAATCAAATCAGGCTCTCAGCCTGGATCTGTGGGACTGTGAGCTAATAATGGTTCTCACGTTTAGAAAGCTTGTTGAAGAGGAAAGAGGAGGAGAAGCTACAGAAACTGTATATGGCCCACAAAGCCTAAGATATTTAAAATCCAGAAAATGCTTTCCAACACCTGACGTAAAGCATGTGGCTGGTAGGAGGTCCTCAACCAAATTTGGAAGAGGAATACATGAGTCAGTTAGTTCCTGAAAACACTGTAAAGTGATAGGTGTCAAGAAACATTTACCCCTTCACCCTTAACCTTCACAAATGATGCCAGTTCCATTGAGCTATTGAAAAATACATTCTGGCTTTCCGAAAAATAACCCAGAGGACATTTTCTCACATAGGCAAGGTCATAAACAACTGTCAAGTGAAGTTGAAATAGCAACAAATCAAATAATAACAAAAAACATTTTTACTGATTTTTAAATCTTACAAAGCATTTTCATGTTCATTATCTAATTTAATCCTCCAATCAACGTCATGAGATAGTTATTATTTCCCCATTAGAAATGACCACATATGAAATCCTGAGTGATTGCTCAAGAAAAGCTGAAATCTTGAGTGTTACATCTATTAAGGCCATGGTTGGGTGTTTTCCCATGGGAACATTGGATGCTAAAATCCACAGGGATTTTCAGCTCAAGATGGCAGACTAGGAACTATATTTACTTTCTGTTCCTCCTGAAACCATATCTAAATAAAACTGTAGAAATACCAAAATTAATCAACCAATAAAAGCCAAGATATTCTGGAAGTCATCAACCACAGAAAGATTTCAACACATTTCGAGAAGGCAAGCAATGAAATGGAGGAGCCATGAATAAAATAATGAAGAAAAAAAGGCTGAGCCTAAGTAAGGTCTGCACAAAGTCACTCAGCTTTTGCTGAGCTCTGGTTATAGTCAAGGGCAGAGGAAAGAAGAGGGGCTGAAAACAAGGAGACAAACGTCATTTTAGGAAAAACACTTCATTTAATGAGCTCCAGGGAACACTCAGCCTGCTGCCATACTAACTCATGAATTACAATGGATTGTTGGTAAGCAAGACAAGAAAACAGGGAAGAAACAAAAGAAACAAAAATCAAGACACTGTTTCTAACTGAACTCTTCTCAAATGAGATCGAGGAATTATGGTTCAATGCCACAGCTGTAAATCATTTCTGCTCTTGGAGAGGTTACAAAGGGCTTATAATATTTCCCTTGTTTTCAGACAGAATTTAGGTCTGAGCAAAAGCTTTTGTGTCCTCCAACCCCAAAATTTATTGGGGATGGAAGCCCAGATTTGCTGGGACATACCATAAAAAGAATCTCATGAGCAGAGGGTCAAACTGATTTTGGAATATATGAATTATGCCCAGTGTGAGTTTCAATAGGTTTATATATATATATACATTTTTACTGATCTATATGATTTTGGGTTCTGAAACTTCTACATGTCACATGCGTGATACATAACAGACAATGTCAGCCCCAGGAGGGAGAAAACACTCCAATGAAGCAAGCCAAAGAAACAAGTTTTAAGCAAGGTCAAGTGATGTGTAGACCAGGATTGTTCAATTCCTACCTGTCATGCTGAAGCTTCCAGCTCCTGAATAACAACACATGCTTCCCTTGTCCTAGACAGCCAAGAGTACGTCTCCTCTCTTGGGCATAAGAATCCCTAGAGTTACATATGTGTAGTAAAGAGTGGACCCAGCTGTCATACTCACAATGACCAAATTGTGTTGATCGTACTTTATACCAATACATCGATCCACGCTGAAGTTGCAATAAATGATATATTTGCTTTCTAGACATATGAATGAGACGCCTTACTGGATATACTCCAGGAAGGCCAGAGAAGCTGGCTTCTAATCCATACGGAACAAGTCACTGGTGAATTTCTTTCAGGATAACCCATGATTTATCTAGAATATCATCTTTACATATCTGGATCCTTCAAACTAGACAAAGGGAAAATACGGGCTTCAAGCCTCAGTTAGAAATATGGAATGGTGCCATGCTGACAACTGGTGGTCCCTGACCCGTATCTTCTGAGATTAGAACACAGTGTGGTGGATGACCAATTCATGCGTTGAATAAAAGAAGACCTCCTACAGGGTAGTGTAGCTGTTCGTTACAGGTATGGCACTTAGGGCTAAGTACCATAAGGACTACAAGAAGAAAAGAAAAACAAGTAACACATGAAGCATATACGATAAGGAGGCACCACAGTGCAGAGCACAAGCTCTGGAATCACACAGGCTTGGATCGAATCCCGGCTAAGCCACTACCATCTGTATACCCTGAAGGACAGGCCAAGGTTTAAATGTTCTTTTACCAAATTTCAAAAAAGAAGTGAAGAAAGAACCTATCTGCCAGGAAGGGACATCGTGGGCTGCAGCATCCAGTCGGATCAGGGCTCTGCATCTCCTGCTCAGAAACCTTGGCCACCTGGCTCATGGTGATGCTGGCATCTGAGCAGCCCTGGAGAAGGCGATCCTGTCTCCAGGACTCGCAGAGGAGCTGGGGAGGTCTCCGGACGAGGTGGCCCACACCCTGGTAAGCTCTGGCTGCCTCCTGCCCTCAGGTCTGAGCAGGCTCTGGCCTCTGGGCCCCGTGGTGGGGAAGGCCTGGCCGATACATACGCAGGGCTGAGGGGCCTGCAGAGCCAGTCCCCAGGCAGGGTGAGCTCTGGAGGAGGCTTCCACAGTCCCCAACAGTCTCCGCATTGTGGCCCATCTGGTGCCAAACACCTGCCACCCACAGCCAGTAGTCCCAGCCACTAGAAAGTCCAGAAGGGGCCCCGCCCTTTGCCTTTGGGCCGGGGTTAAGCCAGCAGCTGGGCTTGCATGTGACCCCTGCCTCACCCCTTGCCCCGCCCGCTCTATCTCTGTGACACCTACAATGGATATGTCATAAAGCCAGGCAGAGCCAGTGCTATAAATTCAGAGGAGTTAGAATCTAGGAAGAGGCTCTCCCACTTTCACTCTCTGCTCTCAGATCAGGTAGGCAGTACCTCTAATATGGAAGCTATGGACACCACACCTCCTTCACACGCTGTCCTCTTCCATTCTGCTCCTGTTTTCTCCAGCACCCCATTTACGGCTTTGGCGGGCATCGGTGCTTCAGCAGGAAGCACGTCAGACCCCGAACCTATGGACACCACACCTCCTTCACACGCTGTCATCTTCCATTCTGCTCCTATTTTCCCCACCATCCCATTTATGGCCGTGGTGAGCATCGGTGCTTCAGCAGGAAGCATGTCAGACCCCGAACCTATGGACACCACACCTCCTTCACACGCTGTCATCTTCCATTCTGCTCCTGTTTTCCCCAGCACCCCATTTACGGCCCTGGCGGGCATCGGTGCTTCAGCAGGAAGCACGTCAGACCCCGAACCTATGGACACCACACCTCCTTCTCACGCTGTCATCTTCCATCCTGCTCCTCTTTACCCCAGCACCTCATTTACGGCTTAGCCCGGCATTGGTGCTTCACCAGGCACCACCTCTAACACCAAAGCTATGGACACCACACCTCCTTCCCAGGCTGTCATTTTCCAGTCTGCCCTGTCTCCAATAGAACCACTACCCATTTCACACCGCTGTTCCAAGTTCTGGGAACACACCACCCAGTGATAGCAATGCCTCAGCCCATGCCTCGACTCATTTACCTGCGACGTGAGCCAACAGATAGACCAACACTTCAAAGTTATGACAGAAAGTTGAGTAAGTTATACGCTTGGAATTTCATTTATTATTATTAACAAGCACAACTGTAGTGCTTAGACTATAACAAGTACTATTCTAAGGGCTTACCAAATATTAACTTACTTATTCCTCATAATGGCAACCCTAGAGGTAGGGAATATTCATAATGTTCACTTTTCTGGGGGAAACTGAGGCCCAGAGACGTTGAAGAGCTTGCCCAATGCCACACAGTAAGTAGGTGGCAAAACCCAGGATTAAAACCAGACCGTCTAGACTTTCATCACTTTGCTGTGTCACCGTACTATAAGTTGTGGTTAGGGAAGGAACTAAATTGACAAGACTCTGAACTAAAAGGAGAAGGGAGAAATGAGAAAATGAGTAATCCTAGAAACTAGAGTAGAGTTAGGTTCAGAAATTTCTGGTGATGAGACCCGGAAGAACAAGAACTTGGTTGGAATATTAACTTGGGGTAGTATCTGAATCCATGGAGAAATGGTTTTGTTTTCTGTAAAATTTAGAAAGGTCAGTTGGATGAAGATTAATGAAGACAAAAGTAGAAAGGAAAAGAAAAAGGTGCCTTAAGGGAGACATAACCGCTTCCCTCTACGTACCCACAGGTGGGGTCCTGTGGGAAAGGATGGAGCTCTCTCTACCGGGTTGGTCACCAGGCTGAACAAGGAGAAACATGGCAACCATTGTACTGATTTTGATGATCTCTCAAAACCAAGGCTTCAGTTTCCAAGAACGACCTACGGTAGCATAACTAGTGTGTGTCACACATGCCACTAAGTGTGTTTCCAGTCACACATTTTAATTGGAGAAATACTTCCTATGAGGTAGGCATCAGTTCCCTATGGCTGCTGTAACAAATGACTACAAATGTGCTTGCTTCTAACAAAACACACTTATTTTCTTATGGTTCTGGAAGACAGAGGTCCAAAACCAGTTTCCCTGGGCTGAAACCAGAAGTCGACAGGGCCATCCATCCTCCTTCTAGAGGCTCTAAGCGAGAATCTGTTTGTTTCCTCGCCAGCATTCCTTCACTTCTGGCCACATCAATGCAACCCCAATTTCGTCATCACATTCTCTTTGGAGTACAAATTCCCTCTGCCTCTCTCTTATGAGAACACCAGTGGTTATATTTGGGCCCATCCAGGTAGTCCAAGAGAATCTTCCCATCTGAGAACCATTACTTTCATCCCACTGGCAAAGTGCCTTCTGCCATTTAAGGTGACATTCACAGGTTCTGGAGAGTAGAATGTGGACATTTGGGGGCAATGGTATTATTCAGTCTACTACAAGGTAGATACTATTATCTTTCTCAGATGTAGGAAATGACGTTTAGGGAAGTAGTTTGTCTCAGGTCTACAATTTCCAGAGTAGAGACTTAAATTCTGCCACTGACACTTTAGGACACACCCTAAACAACTTGAATCTGTGTCCTTAACTACTGCATAATCCTTGGTTAAGAGTCACACTTAGGTATCAAGACCCAATTGAATACAACACAAGTACTATCTCCTCTTTCACTATGTTTGCCTCTTGTACTGATGAATCTTGCCCAGAGCAGAAGAGTTCAGAAAATTGTTATGCAGGTTTACGAAGAGAAAGCATTTACTGTTTGATGTGCCTGGAGTAACGGAAGGCTTTTTCAAATAAAATATGCCACCAAAGAGTCAAGTGTCACAACAGAGGTAACCCCGTGGGAGTCACGAGGAGACTAAAATTATCTCCAATTGTGCAGGAGAGAAAAGTTTCACTGAAGGCAGGTGTAGTTCAGCCAAGCCCTACAGCACAGAAGTAGGAATGTGGGTATGTACGAATGGGAAACACTTTAATGCAGAATGGATGAGAAATATGCATTCGACCTATTTTAAAACAACTGGCTTATTAACTCAGTAAATCGATTTAGTCAGTCAAACTAGCTTTAGCTGATTACTTATCCAGGGAATAGCTGTTTAGAGTAATTTTTGTCATAGAACAGTAAATAAAATGGTTGAACTATAGCTTTAGGCTTGCTAAGTGAAATAGATTGCTCTAGATGATTTTCAAGTGACTTACTTGGTAGTACTCACGAAATTGGGGGTTAACAATTGCTTAAGAAAACAAAGAGAATTGATTTTAAATAAAGTACTTACTGTGTGAACTATCTGTTCAGTAGCTCATGTTAAATGGATGTTTATAATCCCCATTGGACAACCAACTACTTTTTTGCAAATGGCAATGTGAATTGCTCTCGCATAAACTATAGCAATGACCACCTATCTAATTTGTTGTCCAAACCAGAAATCTTCTAACAATACTGGTGTCCTAATAAAAATAAGCACGAAGGGAACACACACTGGGTGTCTCCCGTGTGCCTGTGCATGCATCTATATCTCACTGAAGCCCCATAACAGCCCCCAAGAGAGGGACTCTGAGTGTCCCCATGCTGCTTGTGGAGAAACAGGCACAGGAAGGTTCAATAGTCTATCTACCTAATATCACACAGAGGGTGGGAGAGCCCGTTTTTAAACCACCTGCCTCCAATTCCAGGTGCCAGGAGCCAGACTCAGCCTACAGCTCTCTTCTGCTCGCCTGGAGGTGAAACAAGGTGTCATGATTAGTCAAATCCCGGTCTTCACTCATCAAGGTAGCTTGAACACCTGCACGTCCTCCAAGTAGCATGTAGCATAAGCAATAAGATGTTTGCCCCGTGATCGTCCAGGAACTTGGAATCAGCTGTGCCTGGTTAGGCTGAGCTGGTTTAGAGTGGAGAGGACCACTGATCTTCCACCTGGGCAAGTGCCTTTTGACCTCCTGCCATCAGAGGGCCAAAACTCCAGCCTGAGAATGTGCTGAGGCCTGTAGCCTAGTTATGCCAGCTCAGAACAATGATGAGCACACGTTTTTCCAATCACCTTTCCTCATGCTCCCCATGCCTCATACTGCCCTGCTTCTTTATTCTTTATCCCACAGATACCCAAAGCCCCTTGCCTTTGGGGAGGCGGATTTGAGACCTATTGTCACGTCACGTCCTCGCTTGGCTGCCCTGTGAATAAACCTCCTCTTTGCTGCAAACCTCAGCATTTCAGTGTTTTGGCTTGCTGCGCCTCAGACAGAATGGTTGGGAGCAGTGGTACAGGACCCTTGCATGTGAGGGAAGCTGGTTCCTAGTAGTCACATTGCGGATGTTTTCTCCTCTCGGGGTGGGGGTGGGGCAGACATCCTGCTCTTCCGGAAAGGGAGAAACACAGGTGCCAAACCCTTGCCCTCAGCGTCACCGTCACCTAGGAGCTTGTTAGAAGCACAGAATCCAGGCCCCACCCAGAACTACTGAATACCAGCCTGAATTTAACAGGATCCCCAAGAGAGGTATACCCATATTAAAGTTGGAGAGGCACCAAGCTGTCATCGTCTTCTCCGCAGCTAATGAAAACGAAGCAAAGATTCATCCCGAGCCGACTCTGCCTCAGTCACCTGGATATCCCATGAGCTCATTTAATCCTCCCCAGAACCTGCAAATGAGACTGAGGGTCAGAGTGGTCTAGCACCCAAGGTTCCATAAGAGAACATGACCAAGGCCCCTGAGCACAGCATGGCACCACCGCAGCCCAAACGGTGGGCCTGGAGGGTAGACCAGGCTCCCCACGCAGAGTTCACACCATTCGACAGATGCCCACAGCAGACCACAAGGCAATATGAGAAGTAACTTCTGATTGTGGAATCTCTGAACTTTGAGATTGAAAGAAAAAAATCTGTTTTCGGGGGATGGTTAAAACAGTTCTACCAAGGAGTAAAGAGAGGGCATCTCAAGGGTCCTTCTGGACTAAGAATTGAATGCCTACTTATTGAGAAATGCTCCGTGCATTTGCTCAGCCCTACGCCAAGATGAAGTTCTCTGTGCCCTAGAAGCTTAGGTTCTAAAAAGGCCACAGAAATGGGTGAGACCTAAAAAATGCCAGAACAATGCAACGTCCTTAATCAGACTGTCTTTGCTTTGCCTTGCTTACAAGTCACTGACTTTAAACTGAATATGGTGTCATGTCTTTATGTTTCTTGAAGCTTTTTTTTTTTTCAAAAGATCATATAAAGATTTTCTTCCATGGTAACACTTCTATATTGTATTTTTCTTAAACTTGACTGTGGCACATTTACCCTCCATCAGATGATTGCTTATAACTCACCTTGCTTTGTTAAGAATACCGCTAGAGGCTTCTATGTCCCTACTAGAGAAAATACATTTTCAGGCCCATTGAAACCAATGAAAATCCAAGATTTCAGAGCACAAGATAATGAAAATTCTCTGTATCCACGTCTTTTACTGCTTTTAATCTGTTAACAGTCCCTAAGTGTGTCAGATGAAAGGTACTGTCGTGGGAATTGACATCATTAACAGCATTCCATACAGGTAAGTCTTGATTGTTCCAATTTCTCAAAAAGTTGGACATATTTACTGCCTCTATGACATCTCTAGGGTGTGTGGAAGAAATAAAAAAGAGGCCTGTACAATGTATTTCTCCAAATATACACACAAATAGTTTGCACATACAAACAGGGAAACCTTATAAATAACGTATGGGGAGCAAAGGATTGTCGGTAACGGAACTACTCATTTCGAAAGACAACACTGTCACCAAGTGTCCCCTCACCAAAACTGACTGGGAATTTTTAGGGGCCACCAAACCAGAGATGGAGATTTTTAGGCACATTCTTGCCAGAAAAGAGAGCCTAGGGCATAAACCACTCAACTTGTTGGCACGAATGCCAGGGCAACCCAAGCAAGTGGATATACAAGCCTACATAACGCTTGGAAGTAGGAAGCTTTGGGGGACTACACCTGGGCTGGTACTGGCCTCCCTCCCCAAAGGGACAAGGAGAGCAGAAACCTGGATGGAGTCAAGAGAGAGAACAAAGAAAGGCAATGCTGGGTATGGAGCAACGTGTGGATCCAGGAGCATGTCTCTCAGAACTGCCAGGGCTCTGCAGACCAGCTGCATCCCCATTCTCCTTGACCCTCATGGGTATAATGAACTCAGGATGGGCGCATCCCGGCTGCCAAGTCACTTCCACCTGTCCATGGAGTTGACAGTTACTTGCTCACAGTGAACCAACCTCTCTGGACCTAACAGCTACTTCAGGAGGCGGTAGTGGAGAACAAGGTGATGACAACGACCAGATGCGAAGGAGGAAGCGATGTTCAGCGGACCGACTGGGTGGACTGATGGTGTGGGGTTAAGTCTGCAGAGCTAAAGGGGCCAGATGTAGAAAAGGGAAGGGGAACCATGAGGATATGGTCAAGCCCCATCGTATGGATATTTCATCCATATGTTGTATGCAAATCCCATTCAATTTGCTCTGAGTGAACAAGAGAGAACTAAATTATCCTTTAAACCATGTCAGTGACTTTATTTACCATCTCATTTGATGAGCTCATAGCCCAGGGGCAGAGGGAAATGGGAGCTGTGAGTCTGCCATCTCTCAGGAAGTCTCAGGCCTCAGAGGCCCCTCAGAGCCAAACTACCTCACCTTTTGCACTTTTCAAGCAACGTTATTCCTAAGTGCGAGTCACCCTCTTCATCAGGTTCTCCAAGAAACAGCAATCTCTCCCAATGAGAGAGGAAAAATGGGCTACTTTGGCTTGCTGAGGCACAATATGTAGTTCTCCAAAATGGTACCTGCCTGGGGATTTTTCAAGAAAATTAAGCATCAGTGGTGATTTGTTTGTCTTCACATAACGTATGACCCAGGTGTGCTGAGAAATAAGAAAAGGATGAACGAATCAAGGGCGGCTGATCCAAGGAGGCAAGGGGCAACTTCCACAGCCTACGTGGAAAGCTAGAGGGAGGGAACATCCAGCTGGTGGGAGCTGAAGACAGGGGCCAGTCCTCCTTGGGCTCGGGATGCCACCCCCTCTTCCTACATCTTCACGCTCTCCTTCTCTGTTGGCCCCTCCCAGCCATATTAAAGAGCCACAAGGAACTGCTCTCCTCCATTCCATTCTCTTGTCCTCCTATCCACCCCTCCCTTCTTTCCCTTTGCCATCAATTTCTTGACTTGCCCCCCATTTCTCCCCTCCCATCCACACTGCGGTCTGGTTTCTGCCCCCCTACTCTTGTGAAACTGATCTCCTTGAAGCCCCCAATGATTTCTCCGTTGACAAGTCCAGGGCACTACTTCTCAATCCTTATCTTTGTGACCGCCAAGCCGAGTCAGATCTTAAACAACGTCTCTGTCTTGAAAATCTCTTCCCTTGGCTTCTGCGCCACCTTTCCTTTTCTTTACATGAGACCGATCACAACCAGTGCTGCAGATTCCATCGAAATAAGGAATGCTGTTGCCTACATGTGTGAATGAGCTCAAGTGAGTAAAGTACTGAAGTAGAGGACAGCTAAAGTGAAACGTCTTCATGAATGTCCACGTGGCTGAGCAGCAAGTTAACCTTTCCTACATGTGCTAAAGAAGAAGAGTTGGGTTTTATTTTATTTACTTTTCCCTGGACTGTGTTGAATGACTATCATCTACAAGTTCAGGCTACTTTGGGCTGAGGATTAATGCACTGGGAGAGCTGAGAGAAAACTGAACAATAGAGCTGTCTTTTTCTTGACCAGTTCACCTTAGTTTCCCAAACTCTAAGTCTTTCCCGAATTCTTTCTCCTTTTTATTGTAGTAAAAGGAACATAACACAACATCCACCATTTGGATCATTTTACAATTCACCGTACCATTCAGTGGAATTTACTACTGTCACAGTGTTGTGCAACTATCACCACTGCCTAGCTGCAAAACATTTTCATCAACCAAGAGGAAACCTACACCCATTTTAAGGAGTCATTCCCTATTTCCCTCTCTTCCAACACCCTGGCAACCACTAATGTAGAATCTTTTCTGTGTGTATGGATTTGCCACTGCTGGACATTTCATATAAATGGAACCATACGATATGTAGCCTTTCATGCCTGACTCCTTTCACTTAGTTACATCCATCATGTAGCATGTATCAGAAATCCACTCACTGTTATGGCTGAATCCTTCATACCCTTTGAATACAAAATTAAAAATACGTTGAGAGTGAAGCTCTCTTTTAACGGCACATCTATTAGGCCAATTCATTGAAAGAAGCTGAAGATGGAGATATTGTTGTGACATGATAATCATTGAGAAGCCTCAGCCAATTGGATAACGAAAAGTTTGGGAAATGTTGCAAAAAATTATCTGCTTTACGTTAAAAGCCTATTAAACAAGGATGCAGGAGATTGTCTTTTTCTTGCAGGTAACTTAAATGAGGCAGAAAGAAATAACTGCCCTTTAAAACACATTTTGAAAGGATTCTATTTATTCTTAATAGACGAATGGGAGTACAGGAAGTTCACATCCAATATGGACTCCCTGTCCAAACACTGTTTATCGTTCTAGCCACCACTATCAAATTATATTTCTTGAGAGTAAGGCAGCTCAATTCCTGCATATTACTTTCTAAAATTCATCCATCAAATCCATTAATACAGTATAAACAAGAGTTGTTCATGTTTAAGTGCACTTCAAATATCAGGTATAAAGAACCCCCAGTAAGAAAAAGAATCCTATATCTCTTGCCAGAATGTGGTCAGCTGTGGGGTGCTCTGCTAGCTGAAAGACACATTCATTATTAAGGGGATAGAGGCTGTTTCAGTGGGATGAGAGCCAAAAAATTTTAACTACATATATGTGTGAAGAACAGTGCTAGGTTATCTCATATTCTATATCAGTCAAGGCTCACCATTTTACATACGTGAAAAGCAAAGTTAAAAGTGTATTAGTAGGGCTTCCCTGTTGGCGCGGTGGTTAAGGATCCACCTGCCAGTGCACGGGACACACGTTTGAGCCCTGATGCGGGAAGATCCCACATGCCACGGAGCAACTAAGACCATGTGCCACAACTACTGAGCCTGCGTGCTAGAGCCCGTGAACCACAGCTACTGAAGCCCACGCACCTAGACCCCGTGCTCAGCAACAACGAGAAGCCACCACAATGAGAAGCCCACGTACTGCAACAAAGAGTGGCCCCCGCTCACCGCAACTAGAGAAAGCCCACGCACAGCAACGAAGAGCCTAGGCAGCCAAAGATAAATAAATAAATACGTCTATTTTTAAGAAAAGTGTTTTAGTAACTTACTAAAAGGCACGCAACCAGTAAACGTGAGCAAGAATTCAATCCCAAATCTGTCACACTGAAGTTTAAGCTAATACTTGAGATTAATAAAAACAGCACTAAATTAAAAGTTCAGAGATATTTTTTATTTCATACTTTCACTAATGCTCTTTGGAGATAAATCATGTCATTTATATGGGCCTTAGTTTTCAAAACTTTAATAGTTGGAAGCTTGACTAGATGATCTGTATGTAGTCTTCCAATTCTAAAATGTTCCACTAATTTGGATTGCTACAATAATTGCCCTTGCAATACATGCATGCTGCCACCAAGTAACAGTAGAGACTACTAGTTCCTTTTTTACCCCTAGTGGGGGTGCATTTTGACAGCAGACTTATCCGTCAATAGTACAACCTGTTAGTATAACTATAAGATAACAAAATAATCTGGTATTCTTTCCTGTAAAAGAGAAGCTTTACATTGTGTCTGTGAATCGTACCAGAATCACCTGTAGGTTTTTAAATATAGAGGAAATCCTGAACCCATTGAATGAGACTCTTCAGAGACAGGACTTGGGCATCTGGAATTTTGGGTTCCCATCATTTGTATATTTTATTTCATTTCATTTTTGCCTATGTACAATATTTGTCACATCCTTTTGAATCTTTAAAACTTTCTTTTTGTTTTAAATTTTAGAATATTCCATAATCTTCACCTACTTTTCATAAGGTGTTATCTGTTATGTTTATTCGATCTTGTGCTTCTCCTGGTTAAGACTTCTTTCTTTCCTTTTTTTTTTTTGTTTTTTTCGGGGCCCTGCCTCATGTCTTGCAGGATCTTAGTTCCCTGACCTGGGATTGGACCCCAGGGCCCCAGCAGTGAAAGCGTCATGTTCTAAATACTGGACCACCAGGGAAGTCCCAAGATTTCAGTTGTAAATGACTTCTTTCCCCACTCTAATTCATTCCTGGGATCAGTTTCATGTTTGGACATTAAAGCAACCTTGCATTGCCAGAATAAAGCTACTTTGATTCTGATATATGATTGTTTTACATACCATGGATACAGTTTGTGCTTCTCTTTACACATTTTGCATGCATGTTCAAAGGAGAAACTGGCCTGTGATTCTATTCTCGTAATATTCTTTATCGATTTTTTTGTTGCTTTTTTAAGATTCTATACTTTATGTTTTGTTTATTTATTTTTGGCTGCATTGGGTCTTCATTGCTGCATGCGAGCTTTCTCTAGTTTCGGCGAGCGGGGGTCTATTCTTTGTTGTGGTGAGTAGGCTTCTCATTGCAGCCTTCTGACCCCATGGGCTTCTGACCCCATTCGTCAGTGCTACTTCAGGTCCTCACCCCTTCCCTTCTGACCCTGGGCGGTGAAATCCTCTTTCTGCAGCTGGCGTGCGGCAGAAAGTCAATGAGGCAAGAGTAGGTTTGGAGTATCCAAGGAGCAGAAAGGATGTCAGCGTGTGGAAAACAGAGCGAGCAAATTGGAGAGGAGAACGAAACAGTCAGAGAGGAAACGGAGGTCCAGATTTCTAGGTCTGTGGAGGCACTCTGAGGACTTTGCATTTTCTGTGAAGAAGCCACTGAAGAAATTTGAGTGACATGATCTGACTTATGTTTTAACAAGATCTCTCTGGATGCCACGCTGATTAGAGACTGTAGGAGAGCAAGGACAAGCCCCAGAAGACCAACAGTTGATTCAAAGAAATGATTACTCAAACATGGTCCCCCTCCTCAGTGAAGACGCAGAGCAGGAATTGGCAAATAATGGCCACGAATCAAATCAGGCTCTCAGCCTGGATCTGTGGGACTGTGAGCTAATAATGGTTCTCACGTTTAGAAAGCTTGTTGAAGAGGAAAGAGGAGGAGAAGCTACAGAAACTGTATATGGCCCACAAAGCCTAAGATATTTAAAATCCAGAAAATGCTTTCCAACACCTGACGTAAAGCATGTGGCTGGTAGGAGGTCCTCAACCAAATTTGGAAGAGGAATACATGAGTCAGTTAGTTCCTGAAAACACTGTAAAGTGATAGGTGTCAAGAAACATTTACCCCTTCACCCTTAACCTTCACAAATGATGCCAGTTCCATTGAGCTATTGAAAAATACATTCTGGCTTTCCGAAAAATAACCCAGAGGACATTTTCTCACATAGGCAAGGTCATAAACAACTGTCAAGTGAAGTTGAAATAGCAACAAATCAAATAATAACAAAAAACATTTTTACTGATTTTTAAATCTTACAAAGCATTTTCATGTTCATTATCTAATTTAATCCTCCAATCAACGTCATGAGATAGTTATTATTTCCCCATTAGAAATGACCACATATGAAATCCTGAGTGATTGCTCAAGAAAAGCTGAAATCTTGAGTGTTACATCTATTAAGGCCATGGTTGGGTGTTTTCCCATGGGAACATTGGATGCTAAAATCCACAGGGATTTTCAGCTCAAGATGGCAGACTAGGAACTATATTTACTTTCTGTTCCTCCTGAAACCATATCTAAATAAAACTGTAGAAATACCAAAATTAATCAACCAATAAAAGCCAAGATATTCTGGAAGTCATCAACCACAGAAAGATTTCAACACATTTCGAGAAGGCAAGCAATGAAATGGAGGAGCCATGAATAAAATAATGAAGAAAAAAAGGCTGAGCCTAAGTAAGGTCTGCACAAAGTCACTCAGCTTTTGCTGAGCTCTGGTTATAGTCAAGGACAGAGGAAAGAAGAGGGGCTGAAAACAAGGAGACAAACGTCATTTTAGGAAAAACACTTCATTTAATGAGCTCCAGGGAACACTCAGCCTGCTGCCATACTAACTCATGAATTACAATGGATTGTTGGTAAGCAAGACAAGAAAACAGGGAAGAAACAAAAGAAACAAAAATCAAGACACTGTTTCTAACTGAACTCTTCTCAAATGAGATCGAGGAATTATGGTTCAATGCCACAGCTGTAAATCATTTCTGCTCTTGGAGAGGTTACAAAGGGCTTATAATATTTCCCTTGTTTTCAGACAGAATTTAGGTCTGAGCAAAAGCTTTTGTGTCCTCCAACCCCAAAATTTATTGGGGATGGAAGCCCAGATTTGCTGGGACATACCATAAAAAGAATCTCATGAGCAGAGGGTCAAACTGATTTTGGAATATATGAATTATGCCCAGTGTGAGTTTCAATAGGTTTATATATATATATACATTTTTACTGATCTATATGATTTTGGGTTCTGAAACTTCTACATGTCACATGCGTGATACATAACAGACAATGTCAGCCCCAGGAGGGAGAAAACACTCCAATGAAGCAAGCCAAAGAAACAAGTTTTAAGCAAGGTCAAGTGATGTGTAGACCAGGATTGTTCAATTCCTACCTGTCATGCTGAAGCTTCCAGCTCCTGAATAACAACACATGCTTCCCTTGTCCTAGACAGCCAAGAGTACGTCTCCTCTCTTGGGCATAAGAATCCTTAGAGTTACATATGTGTAGTAAAGAGTGGACCCAGCTGGCATACTCACAATGACCAAATTGTGTTGATCGTACTTTATACCAATACATCGATCCACGCTGAAGTTGCAATAAATGATATATTTGCTTTCTAGACATATGAATGAGACGCCTTACTGGATATACTCCAGGAAGGCCAGAGAAGCTGGCTTCTAATCCATACGGAACAAGTCACTGGTGAATTTCTTTCAGGATAACCCATGATTTATCTAGAATATCATCTTTACATATCTGGATCCTTCAAACTAGACAAAGGGAAAATACGGGCTTCAAGCCTCAGTTAGAAATATGGAATGGTGCCATGCTGACAACTGGTGGTCCCTGACCCGTATCTTCTGAGATTAGAACACAGTGTGGTGGATGACCAATTCATGCGTTGAACAAAAGAAGACCTCCTACAGGGTAGTGTAGCTGTTCGTTACAGGTATGGCACTTAGGGCTAAGTACCATAAGGACTACAAGAAGAAAAGAAAAACAAGTAACACATGAAGCATATACGATAAGGAGGCACCACAGTGCAGAGCACAAGCTCTGGAATCACACAGGCTTGGATCGAATCCCGGCTAAGCCACTACCATCTGTATACCCTGAAGGACAGGCCAAGGTTTAAATGTTCTTTTACCAAATTTCAAAAAAGAAGTGAAGAAAGAACCTATCTGCCAGGAAGGGACATCGTGGGCTGCAGCATCCAGTCGGATCAGGGCTCTGCATCTCCTGCTCAGAAACCTTGGCCACCTGGCTCATGGTGATGCTGGCAGCTGAGCAGCCCTGGAGAAGGCGATCCTGTCTCCAGGACTCGCAGAGGAGCTGGGGAGGTCTCCGGACGAGGTGGCCCACACCCTGGTAAGCTCTGGCTGCCTCCTGCCCTCAGGTCTGAGCAGGCTCTGGCCTCTGGGCCCCGTGGTGGGGAAGGCCTGGCCGATACATACGCAGGGCTGAGGGGCCTGCAGAGCCAGTCCCCAGGCAGGGTGAGCTCTGGAGGAGGCTTCCACAGTCCCCAACAGTCTCCGCATGGTGGCCCATCTGGTGCCAAACACCTGCCACCCACAGCCAGTAGTCCCAGCCACTAGAAAGTCCAGAAGGGGCCCCGCCCTTTGCCTTTGGGCCGGGGTTAAGCCAGCAGCTGGGCTTGCATGTGACCCCTGCCTCACCCCTTGCCCCGCCCGCTCTTTCTCTGTGACACCTACAATGGATATGTCATAAAGCCAGGCAGAGCCAGTGCTATAAATTCAGAGGAGTTAGAATCTAGGAAGAGGCTCTCCCACTTTCACTCTCTGCTCTCAGATCAGGTAGGCAGTACCTCTAATATGGAAGCTATGGACACCACACCTCCTTCACACGCTGTCCTCTTCCATTCTGCTCCTGTTTTCTCCAGCACCCCATTTACGGCTTTGGCGGGCATCGGTGCTTCAGCAGGAAGCACGTCAGACCCCGAACCTATGGACACCACACCTCCTTCACACGCTGTCATCTTCCATTCTGCTCCTGTTTTCCCCACCATCCCATTTATGGCCGTGGTGAGCATCGGTGCTTCAGCAGGAAGCATGTCAGACCCCGAACCTATGGACACCACACCTCCTTCACACGCTGTCATCTTCCATTCTGCTCCTGTTTTCCCCAGCACCCCATTTACGGCCCTGACGGGCATCGGTGCTTCAGCAGGAAGCACGTCAGACCCCGAACCTATGGACACCACACCTCCTTCTCACGCTGTCATCTTCCATCCTGCTCCTCTTTACCCCAGCACCTCATTTACGGCTTAGCCCGGCATTGGTGCTTCACCAGGCACCACCTCTAACACCAAAGCTATGGACACCACACCTCCTTCCCAGGCTGTCATTTTCCAGTCTGCCCTGTCTCCAATAGAACCACTACCCATTTCACACCGCTGTTCCAAGTTCTGGGAACACACCACCCACTGATAGCAATGCCTCAGCCCATGCCTCGACTCATTTACCTGCGACGTGAGCCAACAGATAGACCAACACTTCAAAGTTATGACAGAAAGTTGAGTAAGTTATACGCTTGGAATTTCATTTATTATTATTAACAAGCACAACTGTAGTGCTTAGACTATAACAAGTACTATTCTAAGGGCTTACCAAATATTAACTTACTTATTCCTCATAATGGCAACCCTAGAGGTAGGGAATATTCATAATGTTCACTTTTCTGGGGGAAACTGAGGCCCAGAGACGTTGAAGAGCTTGCCCAATGCCACACAGTAAGTAGGTGGCAAAACCCGGGATTAAAACTAGACCGTCTAGACTTTCATCACTTTGCTGTGTCACCGTACTATAAGTTGTGGTTAGGGAAGGAACTAAATTGACAAGACTCTGAACTAAAAGGAGAAGGGAGAAATGAGAAAATGAGTAATCCTAGAAACTAGAGTAGAGTTAGGTTCAGAAATTTCTGGTGATGAGACCCGGAAGAACAAGAACTTGGTTGGAATATTAACTTGGGGTAGTATCTGAATCCATGGAGAAATGGTTTTGTTTTCTGTAAAATTTAGAAAGGTCAGTTGGATGAAGATTAATGAAGACAAAAGTAGAAAGGAAAAGAAAAAGGTGCCTTAAGGGAGACATAACCGCTTCCCTCTACGTACCCACAGGTGGGGTCCTGTGGGAAAGGATGGAGCTCTCTCTACCGGGTTGGTCACCAGGCTGAACAAGGAGAAACATGGCAACCATTGTACTGATTTTGATGATCTCTCAAAACCAAGGCTTCAGTTTCCAAGAACGACCTACGGTAGCATAACTAGTGTGTGTCACACATGCCACTAAGTGTGTTTCCAGTCACACATTTTAATTGGAGAAATACTTCCTATGAGGTAGGCATCAGTTCCCTATGGCTGCTGTAACAAATGACTACAAATGTGCTTGCTTCTAACAAAACACACTTATTTTCTTATGGTTCTGGAAGACAGAGGTCCAAAACCAGTTTCCCTGGGCTGAAACCAGAAGTCGACAGGGCCATCCATCCTCCTTCTAGAGGCTCTAAGCGAGAATCTGTTTGTTTCCTCGCCAGCATTCCTTCACTTCTGGCCACATCAATGCAACCCCAATTTCGTCATCACATTCTCTTTGGAGTACAAATTCCCTCTGCCTCTCTCTTATGAGAACACCAGTGGTTATATTTGGGCCCATCCAGGTAGTCCAAGAGAATCTTCCCATCTGAGAACCATTACTTTCATCCCACTGGCAAAGTGCCTTCTGCCATTTAAGGTGACATTCACAGGTTCTGGAGAGTAGAATGTGGACATTTGGGGGCAATGGTATTATTCAGTCTACTACAAGGTAGATACTATTATCTTTCTCAGATGTAGGAAATGACGTTTAGGGAAGTAGTTTGTCTCAGGTCTACAATTTCCAGAGTAGAGACTTAAATTCTGCCACTGACACTTTAGGACACACCCTAAACAACTTGAATCTGTGTCCTTAACTACTGCATAATCCTTGGTTAAGAGTCACACTTAGGTATCAAGACCCAATTGAATACAACACAAGTACTATCTCCTCTTTCACTATGTTTGCCTCTTGTACTGATGAATCTTGCCCAGAGCAGAAGAGTTCAGAAAATTGTTATGCAGGTTTACGAAGAGAAAGCATTTACTGTTTGATGTGCCCGGAGTAACGGAAGGCTTTTTCAAATAAAATATGCCACCAAAGAGTCAAGTGTCACAACAGAGGTAACCCCGTGGGAGTCACGAGGAGACTAAAATTATCTCCAATTGTGCAGGAGAGAAAAGTTTCACTGAAGGCAGGTGTAGTTCAGCCAAGCCCTACAGCACAGAAGTAGGAATGTGGGTATGTACGAATGGGAAACACTTTAATGCAGAATGGATGAGAAATATGCATTCGACCTATTTTAAAACAACTGGCTTATTAACTCAGTAAATCGATTTAGTCAGTCAAACTAGCTTTAGCTGATTACTTATCCAGGGAATAGCTGTTTAGAGTAATTTTTGTCATAGAACAGTAAATAAAATGGTTGAACTATAGCTTTAGGCTTGCTAAGTGAAATAGATTGCTCTAGATGATTTTCAAGTGACTTACTTGGTAGTACTCACGAAATTGGGGGTTAACAATTGCTTAAGAAAACAAAGAGAATTGATTTTAAATAAAGTACTTACTGTGTGAACTATCTGTTCAGTAGCTCATGTTAAATGGATGTTTATAATCCCCATTGGACAACCAACTACTTTTTTGCAAATGGCAATGTGAATTGCTCTCGCATAAACTATAGCAATGACCACCTATCTAATTTGTTGTCCAAACCAGAAATCTTCTAACAATACTGGTGTCCTAATAAAAATAAGCACGAAGGGAACACACACTGGGTGTCTCCCGTGTGCCTGTGCATGCATCTATATCTCACTGAAGCCCCATAACAGCCCCCAAGAGAGGGACTCTGAGTGTCCCCATGCTGCTTGTGGAGAAACAGGCACAGGAAGGTTCAATAGTCTATCTACCTAATATCACACAGAGGGTGGGAGAGCCCGTTTTTAAACCACCTGCCTCCAATTCCAGGTGCCAGGAGCCAGACTCAGCCTACAGCTCTCTTCTGCTCGCCTGGAGGTGAAACAAGGTGTCATGATTAGTCAAATCCCGGTCTTCACTCATCAAGGTAGCTTGAACACCTGCACGTCCTCCAAGTAGCATGTAGCATAAGCAATAAGATGTTTGCCCCGT
Organism: Grampus griseus; assembly: GCF_964374135.1. Classification (NCBI taxonomy): domain Eukaryota; kingdom Metazoa; phylum Chordata; class Mammalia; order Artiodactyla; family Delphinidae; genus Grampus; species Grampus griseus. Next base: position 51,416 of record NW_028132646.1, read on the forward strand.
GATCGTCCAGGAACTTGGAATCAGCTGTGCCTGGTTAGGCTGAGCTGGTTTAGAGTGGAGAGGACCACTGATCTTCCACCTGGGCAAGTGCCTTTTGACCTCCTGCCATCAGAGGGCCAAAACTCCAGCCTGAGAATGTGCTGAGGCCTGTAGCCTAGTTATGCCAGCTCAGAACAATGATGAGCACACGTTTTTCCAATCACCTTTCCTCATGCTCCCCATGCCTCATACTGCCCTGCTTCTTTATTCTTTATCCCACAGATACCCAAAGCCCCTTGCCTTTGGGGAGGCGGATTTGAGACCTATTGTCACGTCACGTCCTCGCTTGGCTGCCCTGTGAATAAACCTCCTCTTTGCTGCAAACCTCAGCATTTCAGTGTTTTGGCTTGCTGCGCCTCAGACAGAATGGTTGGGAGCAGTGGTACAGGACCCTTGCATGTGAGGGAAGCTGGTTCCTAGTAGTCACATTGCGGATGTTTTCTCCTCTCGGGGTGGGGGTGGGGCAGACATCCTGCTCTTCCGGAAAGGGAGAAACACAGGTGCCAAACCCTTGCCCTCAGCGTCACCATCACCTAGGAGCTTGTTAGAAGCACAGAATCCAGGCCCCACCCAGAACTACTGAATACCAGCCTGCATTTAACAAGATCCCCAAGAGAGGCATACCCATATTAAAGTTGGAGAGGCACCAAGCTGTCATCGTCTTCTCCGCAGCTAATGAAAACGAAGCAAAGATTCATCCCGAGCCGACTCTGCCTCAGTCACCTGGATATCCCATGAGCTCATTTAATCCTCCCCAGAACCTGCAAATGAGACTGAGGGTCAGAGTGGTCTAGCACCCAAGGTTCCATAAGAGAACATGACCAAGGCCCCTGAGCACAGCATGGCACCACCGCAGCCCAAACCGTGGGCCTGGAGGGTAGACCAGGCTCCCCACGCAGAGTTCACACCATTCGACAGATGCCCACAGCAGACCACAAGGCAATATGAGAAGTAACTTCTGATTGTGGAATCTCTGAACTTTGAGATTGAAAGAAAATAATCTGTTTTCGGGGGATGGTTAAAACAGTTCTACCAAGGAGTAAAGAGAGGGCATCTCAAGGGTCCTTCTGGACTAAGAATTTAATGCCTAATTATTGAGAAATGCTCCGTGCATTTGCTCAGCCCTACGCCAAGATGAAGTTCTCTGTGCCCTAGAAGCTTAGGTTCTAAAAAGGCCACAGAAATGGGTGAGACCTAAAAAATGCCAGAACAATGCAACGGCCTTAATCAGACTGTCTTTGCTTTGCCTTGCTTACAAGTCACTGACTTTAAACTGAATATGGTGTCATGTCTTTATGTTTCTTGAAGCTTTTTTTTTTCAAAAGATCATATAAAGATTTTCTTCCATGGTAAGACTTTTATATTGTATTTTTCTTAAACTGGACTGTGGCACATTTACCCTCCATCAGATGATTGCTTATAACTCACCTTGCTTTGTTAAGAATACCGCTAGAGGCTTCTATGTCCCTACTAGAGAAAATACATTTTCAGGCCCATTGAAACCAATGAAAATCCAAGATTTCAGAGCACAAGATAATGAAAATTCTCTGTATCCACGTCTTTTACTGCTTTTAATCTGTTAACAGTCCCTAAGTGTGTCAGATGAAAGGTACTGTCGTGGGAATTGACATCATTAACAGCATTCCATACAGGTAAGTCTTGATTGTTCCACTTTCTCAAAAAGTTGGACATATTTACTGCCTCTATGACATCTCTAGGGTGTGTGGAAGAAATAAAAAAGAGGCCTGTACAATGTATTTCTCCAAATATACACACAAATAGTTTGCACATACAAACAGGGAAACCTTATAAATAACGTATGGGGAGCAAAGGATTGTCGGTAACGGAACTACTCATTTCGAAAGACAACACTGTCACCAAGTGTCCCCTCACCAAAACTGACTGGGAATTTTTAGGGGCCACCAAACCAGAGATGGAGATTTTTAGGCACATTCTTGCCAGAAAAGAGAGCCTAGGGCATAAACCACTCAACTTGTTGGCACGAATGCCAGGGCAACCCAAGCAAGTGGATATACAAGCCTACATAACGCTTGGAAGTAGGAAGCTTTGGGGGACTACACCTGGGCTGGTACTGGCCTCCCTCCCCAAAGGGACAAGGAGAGCAGAAACCTGGATGGAGTCAAGAGAGAGAACAAAGAAAGGCAATGCTGGGTATGGAGCAACGTGTGGATCCAGGAGCATGTCTCTCAGAACTGCCAGGGCTCTGCAGACCAGCTGCATCCCCATTCTCCTTGACCCTCATGGGTATAATGAACTCAGGATGGGCGCATCCCGGCTGCCAAGTCACTTCCACCTGTCCATGGAGTTGACAGTTACTTGCTCACAGTGAACCAACCTCTCTGGACCTAACAGCTACTTCAGGAGGCGGTAGTGGAGAACAAGGTGATGACAACGACCAGATGCGAAGGAGGAAGCGATGTTCAGCGGACCGACTGGGTGGACTGATGGTGTGGGGTTAAGTCTGCAGAGCTAAAGGGGCCAGATGTAGAAAAGGGAAGGGGAACCATGAGGATATGGTCAAGCCCCATCGTATGGATATTTCATCCATATGTTGTATGCAAATCCCATTCAATTTGCTCTGAGTGAACAAGAGAGAACTAAATTATCCTTTAAACCATGTCAGTGACTTTATTTACCATCTCATTTGATGAGCTCATAGCCCAGGGGCAGAGGGAAATGGGAGCTGTGAGTCTGCCATCTCTCAGGAAGTCTCAGGCCTCAGAGGCCCCTCAGAGCCAAACTACCTCACCTTTTGCACTTTTCAAGCAACGTTATTCCTAAGTGCGAGTCACCCTCTTCATCAGGTTCTCCAAGAAACAGCAATCTCTCCCAATGAGAGAGGAAAAATGGGCTACTTTGGCTTGCTGAGGCACAATATGTAGTTCTCCAAAATGGTACCTGCCTGGGGATTTTTCAAGAAAATTAAGCATCAGTGGTGATTTGTTTGTCTTCACATAACGTATGACCCAGGTGTGCTGAGAAATAAGAAAAGGATGAACGAATCAAGGGCGGCTGATCCAAGGAGGCAAGGGGCAACTTCCACAGCCTACGTGGAAAGCTAGAGGGAGGGAACATCCAGCTGGTGGGAGCTGAAGACAGGGGCCAGTCCTCCTTGGGCTCGGGATGCCACCCCCTCTTCCTACATCTTCACGCTCTCCTTCTCTGTTGGCCCCTCCCAGCCATATTAAAGAGCCACAAGGAACTGCTCTCCTCCATTCCATTCTCTTGTCCTCCTATCCACCCCTCCCTTCTTTCCCTTTGCCATCAATTTCTTGACTTGCCCCCCATTTCTCCCCTCCCATCCACACTGCGGTCTGGTTTCTGCCCCCCTACTCTTGTGAAACTGATCTCCTTGAAGCCCCCAATGATTTCTCCGTTGACAAGTCCAGGGCACTACTTCTCAATCCTTATCTTTGTGACCGCCAAGCCGAGTCAGATCTTAAACAACGTCTCTGTCTTGAAAATCTCTTCCCTTGGCTTCTGCGCCACCTTTCCTTTTCTTTACATGAGACCGATCACAACCAGTGCTGCAGATTCCATCGAAATAAGGAATGCTGTTGCCTACATGTGTGAATGAGCTCAAGTGAGTAAAGTACTGAAGTAGAGGACAGCTAAAGTGAAACGTCTTCATGAATGTCCACGTGGCTGAGCAGCAAGTTAACCTTTCCTACATGTGCTAAAGAAGAAGAGTTGGGTTTTATTTTATTTACTTTTCCCTGGACTGTGTTGAATGACTATCATCTACAAGTTCAGGCTACTTTTGGCTGAGGATTAATGCACTGGGAGAGCTGAGAGAAAACTGAACAATAGAGCTGTCTTTTTCTTGACCAGTTCACCTTAGTTTCCCAAACTCTAAGTCTTTCCCGAATTCTTTCTCCTTTTTATTGTAGTAAAAGGAACATAACACAACATCCACCATTTGGATCATTTTACAATTCACCGTACCATTCAGTGGAATTTACTACTGTCACAGTGTTGTGCAACTATCACCACTGCCTAGCTGCAAAACATTTTCATCAACCAAGAGGAAACCTACACCCATTTTAAGGAGTCATTCCCTATTTCCCTCTCTTCCAACACCCTGGCAACCACTAATGTAGAATCTTTTCTGTGTGTATGGATTTGCCACTGCTGGACATTTCATATAAATGGAACCATACGATATGTAGCCTTTCATGCCTGACTCCTTTCACTTAGTTACATCCATCATGTAGCATGTATCAGAAATCCACTCACTGTTATGGCTGAATCCTTCATACCCTTTGAATACAAAATTAAAAATACGTTGAGAGTGAAGCTCTCTTTTAACGGCACATCTATTAGGCCAATTCATTGAAAGAAGCTGAAGATGGAGATATTGTTGTGACATGATAATCATTGAGAAGCCTCAGCCAATTGGATAACGAAAAGTTTGGGAAATGTTGCAAAAAATTATCTGCTTTACGTTAAAAGCCTATTAAACAAGGATGCAGGAGATTGTCTTTTTCTTGCAGGTAACTTAAATGAGGCAGAAAGAAATAACTGCCCTTTAAAACACATTTTGAAAGGATTCTATTTATTCTTAATAGACGAATGGGAGTACAGGAAGTTCACATCCAATATGGACTCCCTGTCCAAACACTGTTTATCGTTCTAGCCACCACTATCAAATTATATTTCTTGAGAGTAAGGCAGCTCAATTCCTGCATATTACTTTCTAAAATTCATCCATCAAATCCATTAATACAGTATAAACAAGAGTTGTTCATGTTTAAGTGCACTTCAAATATCAGGTATAAAGAACCCCCAGTAAGAAAAAGAATCCTATATCTCTTGCCAGAATGTGGTCAGCTGTGGGGTGCTCTGCTAGCTGAAAGACACATTCATTATTAAGGGGATAGAGGCTGTTTCAGTGGGATGAGAGCCAAAAAATTTTAACTACATATATGTGTGAAGAACAGTGCTAGGTTATCTCATATTCTATATCAGTCAAGGCTCACCATTTTACATACGTGAAAAGCAAAGTTAAAAGTGTATTAGTAGGGCTTCCCTGTTGGCGCGGTGGTTAAGGATCCACCTGCCAGTGCACGGGACACACGTTTGAGCCCTGATGCGGGAAGATCCCACATGCCACGGAGCAACTAAGACCATGTGCCACAACTACTGAGCCTGCGTGCTAGAGCCCGTGAACCACAGCTACTGAAGCCCACGCACCTAGACCCCGTGCTCAGCAACAACGAGAAGCCACCACAATGAGAAGCCCACGTACTGCAACAAAGAGTGGCCCCCGCTCACCGCAACTAGAGAAAGCCCACGCACAGCAACGAAGAGCCTAGGCAGCCAAAGATAAATAAATAAATACGTCTATTTTTAAGAAAAGTGTTTTAGTAACTTACTAAAAGGCACGCAACCAGTAAACGTGAGCAAGAATTCAATCCCAAATCTGTCACACTGAAGTTTAAGCTAATACTTGAGATTAATAAAAACAGCACTAAATTAAAAGTTCAGAGATATTTTTTATTTCATACTTTCACTAATGCTCTTTGGAGATAAATCATGTCATTTATATGGGCCTTAGTTTTCAAAACTTTAATAGTTGGAAGCTTGACTAGATGATCTGTATGTAGTCTTCCAATTCTAAAATGTTCCACTAATTTGGATTGCTACAATAATTGCCCTTGCAATACATGCATGCTGCCACCAAGTAACAGTAGAGACTACTAGTTCCTTTTTTACCCCTAGTGGGGGTGCATTTTGACAGCAGACTTATCCGTCAATAGTACAACCTGTTAGTATAACTATAAGATAACAAAATAATCTGGTATTCTTTCCTGTAAAAGAGAAGCTTTACATTGTGTCTGTGAATCGTACCAGAATCACCTGTAGGTTTTTAAATATAGAGGAAATCCTGAACCCATTGAATGAGACTCTTCAGAGACAGGACTTGGGCATCTGGAATTTTGGGTTCCCATCATTCGTATATTTTATTTCATTTCATTTTTGCCTATGTACAATATTTGTCACATCCTTTTGAATCTTTAAAACTTTCTTTTTGTTTTAAATTTTAGAATATTCCATAATCTTCACCTACTTTTCATAAGGTGTTATCTGTTATGTTTATTCGATCTTGTGCTTCTCCTGGTTAAGACTTCTTTCTTTCCTTTTTTTTTTTTTTGTTTTTTTCGGGGCCCTGCCTCATGTCTTGCAGGATCTTAGTTCCCTGACCTGGGATTGGACCCCAGGGCCCCAGCAGTGAAAGCGTCATGTTCTAAATACTGGACCACCAGGGAAGTCCCAAGATTTCAGTTGTAAATGACTTCTTTCCCCACTCTAATTCATTCCTGGGATCAGTTTCATGTTTGGACATTAAAGCAACCTTGCATTGCCAGAATAAAGCTACTTTGATTCTGATATATGATTGTTTTACATACCATGGATACAGTTTGTGCTTCTCTTTACACATTTTGCATGCATGTTCAAAGGAGAAACTGGCCTGTGATTCTATTCTCGTAATATTCTTTATCGATTTTTTTGTTGCTTTTTTAAGATTCTATACTTTATGTTTTGTTTATTTATTTTTGGCTGCATTGGGTCTTCATTGCTGCATGCGAGCTTTCTCTAGTTTCGGCGAGCGGGGGTCTATTCTTTGTTGTGGTGAGTAGGCTTCTCATTGCAGCCTTCTGACCCCATGGGCTTCTGACCCCATTCGTCAGTGCTACTTCAGGTCCTCACCCCTTCCCTTCTGACCCTGGGCGGTGAAATCCTCTTTCTGCAGCTGGCGTGCGGCAGAAAGTCAATGAGGCAAGAGTAGGTTTGGAGTATCCAAGGAGCAGAAAGGATGTCAGCGTGTGGAAAACAGAGCGAGCAAATTGGAGAGGAGAACGAAACAGTCAGAGAGGAAACAGAGGTCCAGATTTCTAGGTCTGTGGAGGCACTCTGAGGACTTTGCATTTTCTGTGAAGAAGCCACTGAAGAAATTTGAGTGACATGATCTGACTTATGTTTTAACAAGATCTCTCTGGATGCCACGCTGATTAGAGACTGTAGGAGAGCAAGGACAAGCCCCAGAAGACCAACAGTTGATTCAAAGAAATGATTACTCAAACATGGTCCCCCTCCTCAGTGAAGACGCAGAGCAGGAATTGGCAAATAATGGCCACGAATCAAATCAGGCTCTCAGCCTGGATCTGTGGGACTGTGAGCTAATAATGGTTCTCACGTTTAGAAAGCTTGTTGAAGAGGAAAGAGGAGGAGAAGCTACAGAAACTGTATATGGCCCACAAAGCCTAAGATATTTAAAATCCAGAAAATGCTTTCCAACACCTGACGTAAAGCATGTGGCTGGTAGGAGGTCCTCAACCAAATTTGGAAGAGGAATACATGAGTCAGTTAGTTCCTGAAAACACTGTAAAGTGATAGGTGTCAAGAAACATTTACCCCTTCACCCTTAACCTTCACAAATGATGCCAGTTCCATTGAGCTATTGAAAAATACATTCTGGCTTTCCGAAAAATAACCCAGAGGACATTTTCTCACATAGGCAAGGTCATAAACAACTGTCAAGTGAAGTTGAAATAGCAACAAATCAAATAATAACAAAAAACATTTTTACTGATTTTTAAATCTTACAAAGCATTTTCATGTTCATTATCTAATTTAATCCTCCAATCAACGTCATGAGATAGTTATTATTTCCCCATTAGAAATGACCACATATGAAATCCTGAGTGATTGCTCAAGAAAAGCTGAAATCTTGAGTGTTACATCTATTAAGGCCATGGTTGGGTGTTTTCCCATGGGAACATTGGATGCTAAAATCCACAGGGATTTTCAGCTCAAGATGGCAGACTAGGAACTATATTTACTTTCTGTTCCTCCTGAAACCATATCTAAATAAAACTGTAGAAATACCAAAATTAATCAACCAATAAAAGCCAAGATATTCTGGAAGTCATCAACCACAGAAAGATTTCAACACATTTCGAGAAGGCAAGCAATGAAATGGAGGAGCCATGAATAAAATAATGAAGAAAAAAAGGCTGAGCCTAAGTAAGGTCTGCACAAAGTCACTCAGCTTTTGCTGAGCTCTGGTTATAGTCAAGGACAGAGGAAAGAAGAGGGGCTGAAAACAAGGAGACAAACGTCATTTTAGGAAAAACACTTCATTTAATGAGCTCCAGGGAACACTCAGCCTGCTGCCATACTAACTCATGAATTACAATGGATTGTTGGTAAGCAAGACAAGAAAACAGGGAAGAAACAAAAGAAACAAAAATCAAGACACTGTTTCTAACTGAACTCTTCTCAAATGAGATCGAGGAATTATGGTTCAATGCCACAGCTGTAAATCATTTCTGCTCTTGGAGAGGTTACAAAGGGCTTATAATATTTCCCTTGTTTTCAGACAGAATTTAGGTCTGAGCAAAAGCTTTTGTGTCCTCCAACCCCAAAATTTATTGGGGATGGAAGCCCAGATTTGCTGGGACATACCATAAAAAGAATCTCATGAGCAGAGGGTCAAACTGATTTTGGAATATATGAATTATGCCCAGTGTGAGTTTCAATAGGTTTATATATATATATACATTTTTACTGATCTATATGATTTTGGGTTCTGAAACTTCTACATGTCACATGCGTGATACATAACAGACAATGTCAGCCCCAGGAGGGAGAAAACACTCCAATGAAGCAAGCCAAAGAAACAAGTTTTAAGCAAGGTCAAGTGATGTGTAGACCAGGATTGTTCAATTCCTACCTGTCATGCTGAAGCTTCCAGCTCCTGAATAACAACACATGCTTCCCTTGTCCTAGACAGCCAAGAGTACGTCTCCTCTCTTGGGCATAAGAATCCTTAGAGTTACATATGTGTAGTAAAGAGTGGACCCAGCTGGCATACTCACAATGACCAAATTGTGTTGATCGTACTTTATACCAATACATCGATCCACGCTGAAGTTGCAATAAATGATATATTTGCTTTCTAGACATATGAATGAGACGCCTTACTGGATATACTCCAGGAAGGCCAGAGAAGCTGGCTTCTAATCCATACGGAACAAGTCACTGGTGAATTTCTTTCAGGATAACCCATGATTTATCTAGAATATCATCTTTACATATCTGGATCCTTCAAACTAGACAAAGGGAAAATACGGGCTTCAAGCCTCAGTTAGAAATATGGAATGGTGCCATGCTGACAACTGGTGGTCCCTGACCCGTATCTTCTGAGATTAGAACACAGTGTGGTGGATGACCAATTCATGCGTTGAACAAAAGAAGACCTCCTACAGGGTAGTGTAGCTGTTCGTTACAGGTATGGCACTTAGGGCTAAGTACCATAAGGACTACAAGAAGAAAAGAAAAACAAGTAACACATGAAGCATATACGATAAGGAGGCACCACAGTGCAGAGCACAAGCTCTGGAATCACACAGGCTTGGATCGAATCCCGGCTAAGCCACTACCATCTGTATACCCTGAAGGACAGGCCAAGGTTTAAATGTTCTTTTACCAAATTTCAAAAAAGAAGTGAAGAAAGAACCTATCTGCCAGGAAGGGACATCGTGGGCTGCAGCATCCAGTCGGATCAGGGCTCTGCATCTCCTGCTCAGAAACCTTGGCCACCTGGCTCATGGTGATGCTGGCAGCTGAGCAGCCCTGGAGAAGGCGATCCTGTCTCCAGGACTCGCAGAGGAGCTGGGGAGGTCTCCGGACGAGGTGGCCCACACCCTGGTAAGCTCTGGCTGCCTCCTGCCCTCAGGTCTGAGCAGGCTCTGGCCTCTGGGCCCCGTGGTGGGGAAGGCCTGGCCGATACATACGCAGGGCTGAGGGGCCTGCAGAGCCAGTCCCCAGGCAGGGTGAGCTCTGGAGGAGGCTTCCACAGTCCCCAACAGTCTCCGCATGGTGGCCCATCTGGTGCCAAACACCTGCCACCCACAGCCAGTAGTCCCAGCCACTAGAAAGTCCAGAAGGGGCCCCGCCCTTTGCCTTTGGGCCGGGGTTAAGCCAGCAGCTGGGCTTGCATGTGACCCCTGCCTCACCCCTTGCCCCGCCCGCTCTTTCTCTGTGACACCTACAATGGATATGTCATAAAGCCAGGCAGAGCCAGTGCTATAAATTCAGAGGAGTTAGAATCTAGGAAGAGGCTCTCCCACTTTCACTCTCTGCTCTCAGATCAGGTAGGCAGTACCTCTAATATGGAAGCTATGGACACCACACCTCCTTCACACGCTGTCCTCTTCCATTCTGCTCCTGTTTTCTCCAGCACCCCATTTACGGCTTTGGCGGGCATCGGTGCTTCAGCAGGAAGCACGTCAGACCCCGAACCTATGGACACCACACCTCCTTCACACGCTGTCATCTTCCATTCTGCTCCTGTTTTCCCCACCATCCCATTTATGGCCGTGGTGAGCATCGGTGCTTCAGCAGGAAGCATGTCAGACCCCGAACCTATGGACACCACACCTCCTTCACACGCTGTCATCTTCCATTCTGCTCCTGTTTTCCCCAGCACCCCATTTACGGCCCTGACGGGCATCGGTGCTTCAGCAGGAAGCACGTCAGACCCCGAACCTATGGACACCACACCTCCTTCTCACGCTGTCATCTTCCATCCTGCTCCTCTTTACCCCAGCACCTCATTTACGGCTTAGCCCGGCATTGGTGCTTCACCAGGCACCACCTCTAACACCAAAGCTATGGACACCACACCTCCTTCCCAGGCTGTCATTTTCCAGTCTGCCCTGTCTCCAATAGAACCACTACCCATTTCACACCGCTGTTCCAAGTTCTGGGAACACACCACCCACTGATAGCAATGCCTCAGCCCATGCCTCGACTCATTTACCTGCGACGTGAGCCAACAGATAGACCAACACTTCAAAGTTATGACAGAAAGTTGAGTAAGTTATACGCTTGGAATTTCATTTATTATTATTAACAAGCACAACTGTAGTGCTTAGACTATAACAAGTACTATTCTAAGGGCTTACCAAATATTAACTTACTTATTCCTCATAATGGCAACCCTAGAGGTAGGGAATATTCATAATGTTCACTTTTCTGGGGGAAACTGAGGCCCAGAGACGTTGAAGAGCTTGCCCAATGCCACACAGTAAGTAGGTGGCAAAACCCGGGATTAAAACTAGACCGTCTAGACTTTCATCACTTTGCTGTGTCACCGTACTATAAGTTGTGGTTAGGGAAGGAACTAAATTGACAAGACTCTGAACTAAAAGGAGAAGGGAGAAATGAGAAAATGAGTAATCCTAGAAACTAGAGTAGAGTTAGGTTCAGAAATTTCTGGTGATGAGACCCGGAAGAACAAGAACTTGGTTGGAATATTAACTTGGGGTAGTATCTGAATCCATGGAGAAATGGTTTTGTTTTCTGTAAAATTTAGAAAGGTCAGTTGGATGAAGATTAATGAAGACAAAAGTAGAAAGGAAAAGAAAAAGGTGCCTTAAGGGAGACATAACCGCTTCCCTCTACGTACCCACAGGTGGGGTCCTGTGGGAAAGGATGGAGCTCTCTCTACCGGGTTGGTCACCAGGCTGAACAAGGAGAAACATGGCAACCATTGTACTGATTTTGATGATCTCTCAAAACCAAGGCTTCAGTTTCCAAGAACGACCTACGGTAGCATAACTAGTGTGTGTCACACATGCCACTAAGTGTGTTTCCAGTCACACATTTTAATTGGAGAAATACTTCCTATGAGGTAGGCATCAGTTCCCTATGGCTGCTGTAACAAATGACTACAAATGTGCTTGCTTCTAACAAAACACACTTATTTTCTTATGGTTCTGGAAGACAGAGGTCCAAAACCAGTTTCCCTGGGCTGAAACCAGAAGTCGACAGGGCCATCCATCCTCCTTCTAGAGGCTCTAAGCGAGAATCTGTTTGTTTCCTCGCCAGCATTCCTTCACTTCTGGCCACATCAATGCAACCCCAATTTCGTCATCACATTCTCTTTGGAGTACAAATTCCCTCTGCCTCTCTCTTATGAGAACACCAGTGGTTATATTTGGGCCCATCCAGGTAGTCCAAGAGAATCTTCCCATCTGAGAACCATTACTTTCATCCCACTGGCAAAGTGCCTTCTGCCATTTAAGGTGACATTCACAGGTTCTGGAGAGTAGAATGTGGACATTTGGGGGCAATGGTATTATTCAGTCTACTACAAGGTAGATACTATTATCTTTCTCAGATGTAGGAAATGACGTTTAGGGAAGTAGTTTGTCTCAGGTCTACAATTTCCAGAGTAGAGACTTAAATTCTGCCACTGACACTTTAGGACACACCCTAAACAACTTGAATCTGTGTCCTTAACTACTGCATAATCCTTGGTTAAGAGTCACACTTAGGTATCAAGACCCAATTGAATACAACACAAGTACTATCTCCTCTTTCACTATGTTTGCCTCTTGTACTGATGAATCTTGCCCAGAGCAGAAGAGTTCAGAAAATTGTTATGCAGGTTTACGAAGAGAAAGCATTTACTGTTTGATGTGCCCGGAGTAACGGAAGGCTTTTTCAAATAAAATATGCCACCAAAGAGTCAAGTGTCACAACAGAGGTAACCCCGTGGGAGTCACGAGGAGACTAAAATTATCTCCAATTGTGCAGGAGAGAAAAGTTTCACTGAAGGCAGGTGTAGTTCAGCCAAGCCCTACAGCACAGAAGTAGGAATGTGGGTATGTACGAATGGGAAACACTTTAATGCAGAATGGATGAGAAATATGCATTCGACCTATTTTAAAACAACTGGCTTATTAACTCAGTAAATCGATTTAGTCAGTCAAACTAGCTTTAGCTGATTACTTATCCAGGGAATAGCTGTTTAGAGTAATTTTTGTCATAGAACAGTAAATAAAATGGTTGAACTATAGCTTTAGGCTTGCTAAGTGAAATAGATTGCTCTAGATGATTTTCAAGTGACTTACTTGGTAGTACTCACGAAATTGGGGGTTAACAATTGCTTAAGAAAACAAAGAGAATTGATTTTAAATAAAGTACTTACTGTGTGAACTATCTGTTCAGTAGCTCATGTTAAATGGATGTTTATAATCCCCATTGGACAACCAACTACTTTTTTGCAAATGGCAATGTGAATTGCTCTCGCATAAACTATAGCAATGACCACCTATCTAATTTGTTGTCCAAACCAGAAATCTTCTAACAATACTGGTGTCCTAATAAAAATAAGCACGAAGGGAACACACACTGGGTGTCTCCCGTGTGCCTGTGCATGCATCTATATCTCACTGAAGCCCCATAACAGCCCCCAAGAGAGGGACTCTGAGTGTCCCCATGCTGCTTGTGGAGAAACAGGCACAGGAAGGTTCAATAGTCTATCTACCTAATATCACACAGAGGGTGGGAGAGCCCGTTTTTAAACCACCTGCCTCCAATTCCAGGTGCCAGGAGCCAGACTCAGCCTACAGCTCTCTTCTGCTCGCCTGGAGGTGAAACAAGGTGTCATGATTAGTCAAATCCCGGTCTTCACTCATCAAGGTAGCTTGAACACCTGCACGTCCTCCAAGTAGCATGTAGCATAAGCAATAAGATGTTTGCCCCGTGATCGTCCAGGAACTTGGAATCAGCTGTGCCTGGTTAGGCTGAGCTGGTTTAGAGTGGAGAGGACCACTGATCTTCCACCTGGGCAAGTGCCTTTTGACCTCCTGCCATCAGAGGGCCAAAACTCCAGCCTGAGAATGTGCTGAGGCCTGTAGCCTAGTTATGCCAGCTCAGAACAATGATGAGCACACGTTTTTCCAATCACCTTTCCTCATGCTCCCCATGCCTCATACTGCCCTGCTTCTTTATTCTTTATCCCACAGATACCCAAAGCCCCTTGCCTTTGGGGAGGCGGATTTGAGACCTATTGTCACGTCACGTCCTCGCTTGGCTGCCCTGTGAATAAACCTCCTCTTTGCTGCAAACCTCAGCATTTCAGTGTTTTGGCTTGCTGCGCCTCAGACAGAATGGTTGGGAGCAGTGGTACAGGACCCTTGCATGTGAGGGAAGCTGGTTCCTAGTAGTCACATTGCGGATGTTTTCTCCTCTCGGGGTGGGGGTGGGGCAGACATCCTGCTCTTCCGGAAAGGGAGAAACACAGGTGCCAAACCCTTGCCCTCAGCGTCACCATCACCTAGGAGCTTGTTAGAAGCACAGAATCCAGGCCCCACCCAGAACTACTGAATACCAGCCTGCATTTAACAAGATCCCCAAGAGAGGCATACCCATATTAAAGTTGGAGAGGCACCAAGCTGTCATCGTCTTCTCCGCAGCTAATGAAAACGAAGCAAAGATTCATCCCGAGCCGACTCTGCCTCAGTCACCTGGATATCCCATGAGCTCATTTAATCCTCCCCAGAACCTGCAAATGAGACTGAGGGTCAGAGTGGTCTAGCACCCAAGGTTCCATAAGAGAACATGACCAAGGCCCCTGAGCACAGCATGGCACCACCGCAGCCCAAACCGTGGGCCTGGAGGGTAGACCAGGCTCCCCACGCAGAGTTCACACCATTCGACAGATGCCCACAGCAGACCACAAGGCAATATGAGAAGTAACTTCTGATTGTGGAATCTCTGAACTTTGAGATTGAAAGAAAATAATCTGTTTTCGGGGGATGGTTAAAACAGTTCTACCAAGGAGTAAAGAGAGGGCATCTCAAGGGTCCTTCTGGACTAAGAATTTAATGCCTAATTATTGAGAAATGCTCCGTGCATTTGCTCAGCCCTACGCCAAGATGAAGTTCTCTGTGCCCTAGAAGCTTAGGTTCTAAAAAGGCCACAGAAATGGGTGAGACCTAAAAAATGCCAGAACAATGCAACGGCCTTAATCAGACTGTCTTTGCTTTGCCTTGCTTACAAGTCACTGACTTTAAACTGAATATGGTGTCATGTCTTTATGTTTCTTGAAGCTTTTTTTTTTCAAAAGATCATATAAAGATTTTCTTCCATGGTAAGACTTTTATATTGTATTTTTCTTAAACTGGACTGTGGCACATTTACCCTCCATCAGATGATTGCTTATAACTCACCTTGCTTTGTTAAGAATACCGCTAGAGGCTTCTATGTCCCTACTAAAGAAAATACATTTTCAGGCCCATTGAAACCAATGAAAATCCAAGATTTCAGAGCACAAGATAATGAAAATTCTCTCTATCCACGTTTTTTACTGCTTTTAATCTGTTAACAGTCCCTAAGTGTGTCAGATGAAAGGTACTGTCATGGGAATTGACATCATTAACAGCATTCCATACAGGTAAGTCTTGATTGTTCCACTTTCTCAAAAAGTTGGACATATTTACTGCCTCTATGACATCTCTAGGGTGTGTGGAAGAAATAAAAAAGAGGCCTGTACAATGTATTTCTCCAAATATACACACAAATAGTTTGCACATACAAACAGGGAAACCTTATAAATAACGTATGGGGAGCAAAGGATTGTCGGTAACGGAACTACTCATTTCGAAAGACAACACTGTCACCAAGTGTCCCCTCACCAAAACTGACTGGGAATTTTTAGGGGCCACCAAACCAGAGATGGAGATTTTTAGGCACATTCTTGCCAGAAAAGAGAGCCTAGGGCATAAACCACTCAACTTGTTGGCACGAATGCCAGGGCAACCCAAGCAAGTGGATATACAAGCCTACGTAACGCTTGGAAGTAGGAAGCTTTGGGGGACTACACCTGGGCTGGTACTGGCCTCCCTCCCCAAAGGGACAAGGAGAGCAGAAACCTGGATGGAGTCAAGAGAGAGAACAAAGAAAGGCAATGCTGGGTATGGAGCAACGTGTGGATCCAGGAGCATGTGTCTCAGAACTGCCGGGGCTCTGCACACCAGCTGCATCCCCATTCTCCTTGACCCTCATGGGTATAATGAACTCAGGATGGGCGCATCCCGGCTGCCAAGTCACTTCCACCTGTCCATGGAGTTGACAGTTACTTGCTCACAGTGAACCAACCTCTCTGGACCTAACAGCTACTGCAGGAGGCGGTAGTGGAGAACAAGGTGACGACAACGACCAGATGCGAAGGAGGAAGTGACGTTCAGCGGACCGACTGGGTGGACTGATGGTGTGGGGTTAAGTCTGCAGAGCTAAAGGGGCCAGATGTAGAAAAGGGAAGGGGAACCATGAGGATATGGTCAAGCCCCATCGTATGGATATTTCATCCATATGTTGTATGCAAATCCCATTCAATTTGCTCTGAGTGAACAAGAGAGAACTAAATTATCCTTTAAACCATGTCAGTGACTTTATTTACCATCTCATTTGATGAACTCATAGCCCAGGGGCAGAGGGAAATGGGAGCTGTGAGTCTGCCATCTCTCAGGAAGTCTCAGGCCTCAGAGGCCCCTCAGAGCCAAACTACCTCACCTTTTGCACTTTTCAAGCAACGTTATTCCTAAGTGCGAGTCACCCTCTTCATCAGGTTCTCCAAGAAACAGCAATCTCTCCCAATGAGAGAGGAAAAATGGGCTACTTTGGCTTGCTGAGGCACAATATGTAGTTCTCCAAAATGGTACCTGCCTGGGGATTTTTCAAGAAAATTAAGCATCAGTGGTGATTTGTTTGTCTTCACATAACGTATGACCCAGTTGTGCTGAGAAATAAGAAAAGGACGAACGAATCAAGGGCAGCTGCTCCAAGGAGGCAAGGGGCAACTTCCACAGCCTACGTGGAAAGCTAGAGGGAGGGAACATCCAGCTGGTGGGAGCTGAAGACAGGGGCCAGTCCTCCTTGGGCTCGGGATGCCACCCCCTCTTCCTACATCTTCACGCTCTCCTTCTCTGTTGGCCCCTCCCAGCCATATTAAAGAGCCACAAGGAACTGCTCTCCTCCATTCCATTCTCCTGTCCTCCTATCCACCCCTCCCTTCTTTCCCTTTGCCATCAATTTCTTGACTTGCCCCCCATTTCTCCCCTCCCATCCACACTGCGGTCTGGTTTCTGCCCCCCTACTCTTGTGAAACTGATCTCCTTGAAGCCCCCAATGATTTCTCCGTTGACAAGTCCAGGGCACTACTTCTCAATCCTTATCTTTGTGACCGCCAAGCCGAGTCAGATCTTAAACAACGTCTCTGTCTTGAAAATCTCTTCCCTTGGCTTCTGCGCCACCTTTCCTTTTCTTTCCATGAGACCGATCACAACCAGTGGTGCAGATTCCATCGAATTAAGGAATGCTGTTGCCTACATGTGTGAATGAGCTCAAGTGAGTAAAGTACTGAAGTAGAGGACAGCTAAAGTGAAACGTCTTCATGAATGTCCACGTGGCTGAGCAGCAAGTTAACCTTTCCTACATGTGCTAAAGAAGAAGAGTTGGGTTTTATTTTATTTACTTTTCCCTGGACTGTGTTGGATGGCTATCATCTACAAGTTCAGGCTACTTTGGGCTGAGGATTAATGCACTGGGAGAGCTGAGAGAAAACTGAACAATAGAGCTGTCTTTTTCTTGACCAGTTCAACTTAGTTTCCCAAACTCTAAGTCTTTCCCGAATTCTTTCTCCTTTTTATTGTAGTAAAAGGAACATA
>NW_028132645.1:0-69000 GCF_964374135.1 Grampus griseus
CCTGTGTAGTCAAGTTTACATTCCGTGTATTAGTGATATCTTATGATGCTTCTTTTTCTGTGTGACTTATTTCACTTAGAATCATCGTACCTGAATCCACTCATTATGCTGCTAAGGGCCTGATGACATAGATTTCATTGCTGAGTGATATTGCATTGTACGTAAGTACCACAACTTCTTTATCCATTGTTCGCTTTCTGCGATATTGAACTTGTACTGTAAACGAGGTTCTTGTAAACAGAGCTGTCCCAAACTTTGGGGTGGCTGTGTCTTTTTGATTTTAATTTCCCTAAGCTATAGGACCATAAGTGGAAGTGCCCTAGGCTCTGCTGCTTTGTTGTTTAGATGTTTCAGGAAACACCATACACTTCTCCAGAGTGGCTGTTGGCAATTTACATCCCGCCCATCAGCATAAGAAGGCTCCCAGTTCTCCATGGCTTGTCCTGCCTTTCTGGATTTTACACTTTTTTCAGATGGCCCTTTTGACCGGGGGGCAGTGAGACTTCATTGTAGTGCAGATTTCCTTTGCAAGGTTGCTTGGTTGGCCAAAAAGGGCGTATGCGTTTTTTCCTGAATATATTCAGGAAAAAACGCATACGCCCTTTTTAGCCAAGTGCATCATTGTGGACGTTCTGCCTCTTTTCCTATGCTTTACATGCAATTCCAGTCTACCTCCTGAAATCGGTTTCCTGCAATTCTGCCCCGCTTTCAAGTCCTCTTGGCAGCCTTACTTCAATATATTTTTGGACGATAGCTGTCATTTATAACTCTGCAGGTTTGTGAATTACAGGGCCCCTGAGCTCCTTTCTTCAACTCGCTTTCTTGTGAGCTGGCCGCAACACCGCAGGATTGCTTCAGGCCCTAGTGTGGTTCCGGCATGGCACGCTGAGCCTTTGGTTACTTCCTCTTCCTGCTGGGAAATGAGAGTTAAATTTGCCCGTCCAGACACCTCCAGCTAGTCTCTCATTGGTTCTCCCTATTCCTGTTCATTTTCCGCAGAAATTGCAAACTGGGCCAAACAGGAGGTTAAAGGCACTGACTCTCCAAGTGGGGAGAGTGTTAGTAAAGCGTCTGGAATGTTGCACCCGAGTACCAGGGAACGAAAACTGAGACACATTTGAACACGTTTCCCAATCACTTGGTGGATCATACTCTGGGTTCCACATGCATGTTTTAGCTGAAGGAAGAATCCCTTTAACCTGGAGAGTTGAGACCCATGGAATGGGTACCATGCAATATGACTTCAAAGGGTCTGCATTTGCTCACCGAACCTCACCAATCCTATCACTGCTGCGTTTATGCCGCTGTACACATGCTTGATTCTCTTTCGGAAACATAAATCCATAGCTTTTAAGATTTTTACTAGTCAGGTATATTCTTAGGCGTTTAATATGGGGTGTTGAGTCCACTTCGTTGAGCAAGGAGTAGCTCTTGTCTATTACATATTTGGCTTATGGAACGGTATCTGTGCTAATTTTAATCTCTGGTTTTATGCAGCACCCCAACACGCCTTTCCCGCTAAGCAAGCATAAGTTTGTTTTCTACATTTGAGACCCTGTTCTGTTTTGTAACTCAGTTCCTGTGTAGCTAAGTTTACATTCCATGTAGTAGTGATAACTTATGATGCTTCTTTTTCTGTGTGACTTATTTCACTTAGAATCATCGTACCTGAATCCACTCATTATGCTGCTACTGGCCTGATGACATAGATTTCATTGCTGAGTGATACTGCATTGTACGTAAGTACCACAATTTCTTTATCCATTTTTCGCTTTCTGTGATATTGAACTTGAACCGTAAATGAAGTTCTTGTAAACAGAGCCATCCCAAACTTTGGGGTGGCTGTGTCTTTTTGATTTTAATTTCCCTAAGCTATAGGACCATAAGTGGAATTGCCCTAGGCTCTGTTGCTTTGTTTTTTAGATGTTTCAGGAAACACCATACACTTCTCCAGAGTGGCTGTTTGCAATTTACATCCCGCCCATCAGCATAACAAGGCTCCCAGTTCTCCATGGCCTGTCCTGCCTTTCTGGATTTTACACTTTTTTCAGATGGCCTTTTTGAGCGTTGGTCAGTGAGACTTCATTGTAGTGCAGATTTCCTTGCAAGCTTGCTTGGTTGGCCAAAAAGGGCGTATGCGTTTTTTCCTGAATATATTCAGGAAAAAACGCATACGCCCTTTTGGGCCAAGTGCATCATTGTGGACGTTCTGCCTCTTTTCCTATGGTTTACATGCAATTCCAGTCTACCTCCTGAAATCGGTTTCCTGCAATTCTGCCCCGCTTTCAAGTCCTCTTGGCAGCCTTACTTCAATATATTTTTGGACGATAGCTGTCATTTATAACTCTGCAGGTTTGTGAATTACAGTGCCCCTGAGCTCCTTTCTTCAACTCGCTTTCTTGTGAGCTGGCCTCAACACTGCAGGATTGCTTCAGGCCCTAGTGTGTTTCCGGCATGGCTCGCTGAGCCTTTAGTTAATTCCTCTTCTTGGTGGGAAATGAGAGTTAAATTTGCCCGTCCAGACACCTCCAGCTAGTCTCTCATTGGTTCTCCCTATTCCTGTTCAGTTTCCGCAGAAATTGCAAACTGGGCCAAAGAGGAGGTTAAAGGCACTGACTCTCCAAGTGGGGAGAGTGTTAGTAAAGCGTCTGGAATGTTGCACCCGAGTACCATTGGACGAAAACTGAGACACATTTGAACACGTTTCCCAATCACACGGTGGATCATACTCTGGGTTCCACATGCATGCTTTAGCTGAAGGAAGAATCCATTAAACCTGGAGAGTTGAGATCCATGGAATGGGTACCATGCAATATGACTTCAAAAGATCTGCATTTGCTCACCGAACCTCACCAATCCTATCACTGCTGCGCTTATGCAGCTGTACAGACGCTTGATTCTCTTTCGGAGACATATAAATCCATAGGTTTTAAGATTCTTGCTAGTCAGTTATATTCTTAGGCGTTTAATATGGGGTGTTGAGTCCACTTCGTTGAGCAAGCAGTAGCTCTTGTCTATTACATATTTGGCTTATGGAACGGTATCTGTGCTAATTTCAATCTCTGGTTTCATGCAGCACCCCAACTCACCTTTCCCCTTAAGCAAGCATAAGTTGGTTTTCTACATTTGAGTCCCTGTTCTGTTTTGTAATTCAGTTCCTGTGTAGCCAAGTTTACATTCCGTGTATTAATGATATCTTATGATGTTTAATTTTCTGTGTGACTTATTTCACTTAGAATCATCGTACCTGTATCCACTCATTATGCTGCTACGGGCCTGATGACACAGATTTCATTGCTGAGTGATACTGCATTGTACGTATGTACCCCAAATTCTTTATCCATTTTTCGCTTTCTGTGATATTGAACTTTCACCGTAAATGAGGTTCTTGTAAACAGAGCCGTCCCAAACTTTGGGGTGGCTGTGTCTTTTTCATTTTAATTTCCCTAAGCTATAGGACCATAAGTGGAAGTGCCCTAGGCCCTGTTGTTTTGTTTTTTAGATGTTTCAGGAAACACCATACACTTCTCCAGAGTGGCTGTTGGCAATTTACATCCCGCCCATCAGCATAAGAAGGCTCCCAGTTCTCCATGGCCTGTCCTGCCTTTCTGGATTTTACACATTTTTCAGATGGCCCTTTTGACCGGGGAGCAGTGAGACTTCATTGTAGTGCAGATTTCCTTTGCAAGCTTGCTTGGTTGGCCAAAAAGTGCGTATGCGTTTTTTCCTGAATATATTCAGGAAAAAACGCATATGCCCTTTTAGGCCAAGTGCATCACTGTGGACGTTCTGCCTATTTTCCTATGCTTTACATGGAATTCCAGTCTACCTCCTGAAATCGGTTTCCTGCAATTCTGCCCTGCATTCAAGTCTTCTTGGCAGCCTTACTTCAATATATTTTTGGATGATAGCTGTCATTTATAACTCTGCAGGTTTCTGAATTACAGTGCCCCTGAGCTCCTTTCTTCAACTCGCTTTCTTGTGAGCTGGCCGCAACACCGCAGGATTGCTCCAGGCCCCAGTGTGGTTCCGGCATGGCACGCTGAGCCTTTGGTTAATTCCTCTTCCTGGTGGGAAATGAGAGTTAAATTTGCCCGTCCAGACACCTCCAGCTAATCTCTCATTGGTTCTCCCTATTCCTGTTCCTTTTCCACAGAAATTGCAAACTGGGCCAAACAGGAGGTTAAAGGCACTGACTCTCCAAGTGGGGAGAGTGTTAGTAAAGCGTCTGGAATGTTGCACCCGAGTACCAGGGGACGAAAACTGAGACACATTTGAACACGTTTCCCGATCACACGGTGGATCATACTCTGGGTTCCACATGCATGTTTTAGCTGAAGGAAGAATCCCTTAAACCTGGAGAGTTGAGACCCAGGAATGGGTACCATGCAATATGACTTCAAAGGGTCTGCATTTGCTCACCGAGCCTCACCAATCCGATCACTGCTGCGTTTATGCCTCTGTACACACGCTTGATTCTCTTTCAGAGACATATAAATCCATAGCTTTTAAGATTCTTACTAGTCAGGTATATTCTTAGGCGTTTAATATGGGGTGTTGAGTCCACTTCGTTGAGCAAGCAGTAGCTCTTGTCTATTACATATTTGGCTTATGGAAAGGGATCTGTGTTAATTTCAATCTCTGGTTTTATGCAGCACCCCAACTCACCATTCCCCTTAAGCATGCATAAGTTGGTTTTCTACATTTGAGACCCTATTCTGTTTTGTAATTCAGTTCCTGTATAGCCAAGATTACATTCCGTGTATTAGTGATATCTTATGATGTTTCTTTTTCTGTGTGACTTATTTCACTTAGAATCATCGTACCTGAATCCACTCATTATGCTGCTACTGGCCTGATGACATAGATTTCATTGCTGAGTGATATTGCATTGTACGTAAGTACCACAACTTCTTTATCCATTTTTCGCTTTCTGCGATATTGAACTTGTACCGTAAACGAGGTTCTTGTAAACAGAGCTGTCCCAAACTTTGGGGTGGCTGTGTCTTTTTGATTTTAATTTCCCTAAGCTATAGGCCCATAAGTGGAAGTGCCCTAGGCTCTGTTGCTTTGTTTTTTAGATGTTTCAGGAAACACCATACACTTCTCCAGAGTGGCTGTTGGCAATTTACATCCCGCCCATCAGCATAACAAGGCTGCCAGTTCTCCATGGCCTGTCCTGCCTTTCTGGATTTTACACTTTTTTCAGATGGCCCTTTTGACCGGGGGGCAGTGAGACTTCATTGTAGTGCAGATTTCTTTTGCAAGCTTGCTTGGTTGGCCAAAAAGGGCGTATGCGTTTTTTCATGAATATATTCAGGAAAAAACGCATACGCCCTTTTTGGCCAAGTGCATCATTGTGGACGTTCTGCCTCTTTTCCTATGCTTTACATGCAATTCCAGTCTACCTCCTGAAATCGGTTTCCTGCAATTCTGCCCCGCTTTCAAGTCCTCTTGGCAGCCTTACTTCAATATATTTTTGGACGATAGCTGTCATTTATAACTCTGCAGGTTTGTGAATTACAGGGCCCCTGAGCTCCTTTCTTCAACTCGCTTTCTTGTGAGCTGGCTACAACACCGCAGGATTGCTTCAGGCCCTAGTGTGGTTCCGGCATGGCACGCTGAGCCTTTGGTTAATTCCTCTTCCTGCTGGGAAATGAGAGTTAAATTTGCCCGTCCAGACACCTCCAGCTAGTCTCTCATTGGTTCTCCCTATTCCTGTTCATTTTCCGCAGAAATTGCAAACTGGGCCAAACAGGAGGTTAAAGGCACTGACTCTCCAAGTGGGGAGAGTGTTAGTAAAGCGTCTGGAATGTTGCACCCGAGTACCAGGGGACGAAAACTGAGACACATTTGAACACGTTTCCCGATCACTTGGTGGATCATACTCTGTGTTCCACATGCATGTTTTAGCTGAAGGAAGAATCCCTTTAACCTGGAGAGTTGAGACCCATGGAATGGGTACCATGCAATATGACTTCAAAGGGTCTGCATTTGCTCACCGAACCTCACCAATCCTATCACTGCTGCGTTTATGCCGCTGTACACATGCTTGATTCTCTTTCGGAAACATAAATCCATAGCTTTTAAGATTTTTACTAGTCAGCTATATTCTTCGGCGTTTAATATGGGGTGTTGAGTCCACTTCGTTGAGCAAGGAGTAGCTCTTGTCTATTACATATTTGGCTTATGGAACGGTATCTGTGCTAATTTTAATCTCTGGTTTTATGCAGCACCCCAACACGCCTTTCCCGCTAAGCAAGCATAAGTTTGTTTTCTACATTTGAGACCCTGTTCTGTTTTGTAACTCAGTTCCTGTGTAGCCAAGTTTACATTCCATGTAGTAGTGATAACTTATGATGCTTCTTTTTCTGTGTGACTTATTTCACTTAGAATCATCGTACCTGAATCCACTCATTATGCTGCTACTGGCCTGATGACATAGATTTCATTGCTGAGTGATACTGCATTGTACGTAAGTACCACAATTTCTTTATCCATTTTTCGCTTTCTGTGATATTGAACTTGAACCGTAAATGAAGTTCTTGTAAACAGAGCCATCCCAAACTTTGGGGTGGCTGTGTCTTTTTGATTTTAATTTCCCTAAGCTATAGGACCATAAGTGGAAGTGCCCTAGGCTCTGTTGCTTTGTTTTTTAGATGTTTCAGGAAACACCATACACTTCTCCAGAGTGGCTGTTTGCAATTTACATCCCGCCCATCAGCATAACAAGGCTCCCAGTTCTCCATGGCCTGTCCTGCCTTTCTGGATTTTACACTTTTTTCAGATGGCCTTTTTGAGCGTTGGTCAGTGAGACTTCATTGTAGTGCAGATTTCCTTGCAAGCTTGCTTGGTTGGCCAAAAAGGGCGTATGCGTTTTTTCCTGAATATATTCAGGAAAAAACGCATACGCCCTTTATGGCCAAGTGCATCATTGTGGACGTTCTGCCTCTTTTCCTATGCTTTACATGCAATTCCAGTCTACCTCCTGAAATCGGTTTCCTGCAATTCTGCCCCGCTTTCAAGTCCTCTTGGCAGCCTTACTTCAATATATTTTTGGACGATAGCTGTCATTTATAACTCTGCAGGTTTGTGAATTACAGGGCCCCTGAGCTCCTTTCTTCAACTCGCTTTCTTGTGAGCTGGCCTCAACACTGCAGGATTGCTTCAGGCCCTAGTGTGTTTCCGGCATGGCTCGCTGAGCCTTTGGTTAATTCTTCTTCTTGGTGGGAAATGAGAGTTAAATTTGCCCGTCCAGACACCTCCAGCTAGTCTCTCATTGGTTCTCCCTATTCCTGTTCAGTTTCCGCAGAAATTGCAAACTGGGCCAAAGAGGAGGTTAAAGGCACTGACTCTCCAAGTGGGGAGAGTGTTAGTAAAGCGTCTGGAATGTTGCACCCGAGTACCATTGGACTAAAACTGAGACACATTTGAACACGTTTCCCAATCACACGGTGGATCATACTCTGGGTTCCACATGCATGCTTTAGCTGAAGGAAGAATCCATTAAACCTGGAGAGTTGAGATCCATGGAATGGGTACCATGCAATATGACTTCAAAAGATCTGCATTTGCTCACTGAACCTCACCAATCCTATCACTGCTGCGCTTATGCAGCTGTACAGACGCTTGATTCTCTTTCGGAGACATATAAATCCATAGGTTTTAAGATTCTTGCTAGTCAGTTATATTCTTAGGCGTTTAATATGGGGTGTTGAGTCCACTTCGTTGAGCAAGCAGTAGCTCTTGTCTATTACATATTTGGCTTATGGAACGGTATCTGTGCTAATTTCAATCTCTGGTTTCATGCAGCACCCCAACTCACCTTTCCCCTTAAGCAAGCATAAGTTGGTTTTCTACATTTGAGTCCCTGTTCTGTTTTGTAATTCAGTTCCTGTGTAGCCAAGTTTACATTCCGTGTATTAATGATATCTTATGATGTTTAATTTTCTGTGTGACTTATTTCACTTAGAATCATCGTACCTGCATCCACTCATTATGCTGCTACGGGCCTGATGACACAGATTTCATTGCTGAGTGATACTGCATTGTACGTATGTACCCCAAATTCTTTATCCATTTTTCGCTTTCTGTGATATTGAACTTGAACCGTAAATGAGGTTCTTGTAAACAGAGCCGTCCCAAACTTTGGGGTGGCTGTGTCTTTTTCATTTTAATTTCCCTAAGCTATAGGACCATAAGTGGAAGTGCCCTAGGCTCTGTTGCTTTGTTTTTTAGATGTTTCAGGAAACACCATACACTTCTCCAGAGTGGCTGTTGGCAATTTACATCCCGCCCATCAGCATAACAAGGCTCCCAGTTCTCCATGGCCTGTCCTGCCTTTCTGGATTTTACACATTTTTCAGATGGCCCTTTTGACCGGGGAGCAGTGAGACTTCATTGTAGTGCAGATTTCCTTTGCAAGCTTGCTTGGTTGGCCAAAAAGTGCGTATGCGTTTTTTCCTGAATATATTCAGGAAAAAACGCATATGCCCTTTTTGGCCAAGTGCATCACTGTGGACGTTCTGCCTATTTTCCTATGCTTTACATGCAATTCCAGTCTACCTCCTGAAATCGGTTTCCTGCAATTCTGCCCTGCATTCAAGTCTTCTTGGCAGCCTTACTTCAATACATTTTTGGATGATAGCTGTCATTTATAACTCTGCAGGTTTCTGAATTACAGTGCCCCTGAGCTCCTTTCTTCAACTCGCTTTCTTGTGAGCTGGCCGCAACACCGCAGGATTGCTCCAGGCCCCAGTGTGGTTCCGGCATGGCACGCTGAGCCTTTGGTTAATTCCTCTTCCTGGTGGGAAATGAGAGTTATATTTGCCCGTCCAGACACCTCCAGCTAATCTCTCATTGGTTCTCCCTATTCCTGTTCCTTTTCCGCAGAAATTGCAAACTGGGCCAAACAGGAGGTTAAAGGCACTGACTCTCCAAGTGGGGAGAGTGTTAGTAAAGCGTCTGGAATGTTGCACCCGAGTACCAGGGGACGAAAACTGAGACACATTTGAACACGTTTCCCGATCACACGGTGGATCATACTCTGGGTTCCACATGCATGTTTTAGCTGAAGGAAGAATCCCTTAAACCTGGAGAGTTGAGACCCAGGAATGGGTACCATGCAATATGACTTCAAAGGGTCTACATTTGCTCACCGAGCCTCACCAATCCGATCACTGCTGCGTTTATGCCTCTGTACACACGCTTGATTCTCTTTCAGAGACATATAAATCCATAGGTTTTAAGATTCTTACTAGTCAGGTATATTCTTAGGCGTTTAATATGGGGTGTTGAGTCCACTTCGTTGAGCAAGCAGTAGCTCTTGTCTATTACATATTTGGCTTATGGAAAGGGATCTGTGTTAATTTCAATCTCTGGTTTTATGCAGCACCCCAACTCACCATTCCCCTTAAGCAAGCATAAGTTGGTTTTCTACATTTGAGACCCTATTCTGTTTTGTAATTCAGTTCCTGTATAGCCAAGATTACATTCCGTGTATTAGTGATATCTTATGATGTTTCTTTTTCTGTGTGACTTATTTCACTTAGAATCATCGTACCTGAATCCACTCATTATGCTGCTACTGGCCTGATGACATAGATTTCATTGCTGAGTGATATTGCATTGTACGTAAGTACCACAACTTCTTTATCCATTTTTCGCTTTCTGCGATATTGAACTTGTACCGTAAACGAGGTTCTTGTAAACAGAGCTGTCCCAAACTTTGGGGTGGCTGTGTCTTTTTGATTTTAATTTCCCTAAGCTATAGGCCCATAAGTGGAAGTGCCCTATGCTCTGTTGCTTTGTTTTTTAGATGTTTCAGGAAACACCATACACTTCTCCAGAGTGGCTGTTGGCAATTTACATCCCGCCCATCAGCATAACAAAGCTGCCAATTCTCCATGGCCTGTCCTGCCTTTCTGGATTTTACACTTTTTTCAGATGGCCTTTTTGAGCGTTGAGCAGTGAGACTTCATTGTAGTGCAGATTTCCTTGCAAGCTTGCTTGGTTGGCCAAAAAGGGCGTATGCGTTTATTCCTGAATATATTCAGGAAAAAACACATACGCCCTTTTTGGCCAAGTGCATCATTGTGGACGTTCTGCCTCTTTTCCTCTGCTTTACATGCAATTCCTGTCTACCTCCTGAAATCGGGTTCTTGCAATTCTGCCCCGCTTTCATGTCCTCTTGGCAGCCTTACTTCAATATATTTTTGGACAATAGCTGTCATTTATAACTCTGCAGGTTTCTGAATTACAGTGCCCCTGAGCTCCTTTCTTCAACTCGCTTTCTTGTGAGCTGGCCGCAACACCGCAGGATTGCTCCAGGCCCCAGTGTGGTTCCGGCATGGCACGCTGAGCCTTTGGTTAATTCCTCTTCCTGGTGGGAAATGAGAGTTAAATTTGCCCGTCCAGACACCTCCAGCTAATCTCTCATTGGTTCTCCCTATTCCTGTTCCTTTTCCGCAGAAATTGCAAACTGGGCCAAACAGGAGGTTAAAGGCACTGACTCTCCAAGTGGGGAGAGTGTTAGTAAAGCGTCTGGAATGTTGCACCCGAGTACCAGGGGACGAAAACTGAGACACATTTGAACACGTTTCCCGATCACACGGTGGATCATACTCTGGGTTCCACATGCATGTTTTAGCTGAAGGAAGAATCCCTTAAACCTGGAGAGTTGAGACCCAGGAATGGGTACCATGCAATATGACTTCAAAGGGTCTGCATTTGCTCACCGAACCTCACCAATCCGATCACTGCTGCGTTTATGCCTCTGTACACATGCTTGATTCTCTTTCAGAGACATATAAATCCATAGGTTTTAAGATTCTTACTAGTCAGGTATATTCTTAGGCGTTTAATATGGGGTGTTGAGTCCACTTCGTTGAGCAAGCAGTAGCTCTTGTCTATTACATATTTGGCTTATGGAAAGGAATCTGTGGTAATTTCTATCTCTGGTTTTATGCAGCACCCCAACTCACCTTTCCCCTTAAGCAAGCATAAGTTGGTTTTCTACATTTGAGACCCTATTCTGTTTTGTAATTCAGTTCCTGTGTAGCCAAGTTTACATTCCATGTAGTAGTGATATCTTATGATGTTTCTTTTTCTGTGTGACTTATTTCACTTAGAATCATCGTACCTGAATCCACTCATTATGCTGCTACGGGCCTGATGACATAGATTTCATTGCTGAGTGATATTGCATTGTACGTAAGTACAACAACTTCTTTATCCATTTTTCGCTTTCTGCAATATTGAACTTATACCGTAAACGAGGTTCTTGTAAACAGAGCCTCCCAAACTTTGGGGTGGCTGTGTCTTTTTGAATTTAATTTCCCTAAGCTATAGGACCATAAGTGGAAGTGCCCTAGGCTCTGTTGCTTTGTTTTTTAAATGTTTCAGGAAACACCATACACTTCTCCAGAGTGGCTTTTGGCAATTTACATCACGCCCATCAGCATAACAAGGCTCCCAGTTCTCCATGGCCTGTCCTTACTTTCTGGATTATACACTTTTTTCAGATGGCCCTTTTGACAGGGGGGCAGTGAGACTTCATTGTAGTGCAGATTCCCTTTGCAAGCTTGCTTGGTTGGCCAAAAAGGGCGTATGCGTTTTTTCCTGAATATATTCAGGAAAAAACGCACACGCCCTTTTTGGCCAAGTGCATCATTGTGGACCTTCTGCCTCTTTTCCTATGCTTTACATGCAATTCCAGTCTACCTCCTGAAATCGGTTTCCTGCAATTCTGCCCCGCTTTCAAGTCCACTTGGCAGCCTTACTTCAATATATTTTTGGACGATAGCTGTCATTTATAACTCTGCAGGTTCGTGAATTACAGGGCCCCTGAGATCCTTTCTTCAACTCGCTTTCTTGTGAGCTGGCTGCAACACCGCAGGATTGCTTCAGGCCCTAGTGTGGTTCCGGCATGGCACGCTGAGCCTTTGGTTAATTCCTCTTCCTGGTGGGAAATGAGAGTTAAATTTGCCCGTCCAGACACCTCCAGCTAGTCTCTCATTTGTTCTCCCTATTCCTGTTCATTTTCCGCAGAAATTGCAAACTGGGCCAAACAGGAGGTTAAAGGCACTGACTCTCCAAGTGGGGAGAGTGTTAGTAAAGCGTCTGGAATATTGCACCCGAGTACCAGGGGACGAAAACTGAGACACATTTGAACACGTTTCCCGATCACACGGTGGATCATACTCTGGGTTCCACATGCATGTTTTAGCTGAAGGAAGTATCCCTTAAACCTGGAGAGTTGAGACCCATGGAATGGGTACCATGCAATATGACTTCAAAGGGTCTGCATTTGCTCACCGAACCTCACCAATCCTATCACTGCTGCTTTTATGTCGCTGTACACACGCTGGATGCTCTTTTGGAGACATATAAATCCATAGGTTTTAAGATTCTTACTAGTCAGGTATATTCTTAGGCGTTTAATATGGGGTGTTGAGTCCACTTCGCTGAGCAAGCAGTAGCTCTTGTCTATTACATATTTGGCTTATCGAAAGATATGTGTGCTAATTTCAATCTCTGGTTTTATGCAGCACCCCAACTCACCTTTCCCCTTAAGCAAGCATAAGTTGGTTTTCTACATTTGAGACCCTATTCTGTTTTGTATTTCAGTTTCTGTATAGCCAAGTTTACATTCTGTGTATTAATGATATCTTATGATGTTTCTTTTTCTGTGTGACTTGTTTCACTTAGAATCATCGTACCTGAATCCACTCATTATGCTGCTAAGGGCCTGATGACATAGATTTCATTGCTGAGTGATATTGTACTGTACGGAATACCACAACTTATTTATCCATTATTCACTTTCTGCGATATTGAACTTGTACGGTAAATGAGGTTCTTGTAAACAGAGCCGTCGCAAACTTTGGGGTTGCTGTGTCTTTTTGATTTTAATTTCCCTAAGCTATAGGACCATAAGTGGAAGTGCCCTAGGCTCTGTTGCTCCGTTTTTTAGATGTTTCAGGAAACACCATACACTTCTCCAGAGTGGCTGTTGGCAATTTACATCCCGCCCATCAGCATAAGAAGGCTCCCAGTTCTCCAAGGCCTGTCCTGCCTTTCTGGATTTTACACTTTTTTCAGATGGCCCTTTTGACCGGGGGGCAGTGAGACTTCATTGTAGTGCAGATTTCCTTTGCAAGCTTGCTTGGTTGGCCAAAAAGGGCGTATGCGTTTTTTCCTGAATATATTCAGGAAAAAACGCATACGCCCTTTTTAGCCAAGTGCATCATTGTGGACGTTCTGCCTCTTTTCCTATGCTTTACATGCAATTCCAGTCTACCTCCTGAAATCGGTTTCCTGCAATTCTGCCCAGCTTTCAAGTCCTCTTGGCAGCCTTACTTCAATATATTTTTGGATGATAGCTGTCATTTATAACTCTGCAGGTTTGTGAATTACAGTGTCCCTGAGCTCCTTTCTTCAACTTGCTTTCTTGTGAGCTGGCCGCAACACCGTAGGATTGTTTCAGGCCCTAGTGTGGTTTCGGCCTCGCACGATGAGCCTTTGGTTAATTTCTCTTCCTGGTGGGAAATGAGAGTTAAATTTGCCCGTCCAGACACCTCCAGCTAGTCTGCAATTGGTTCTCCCTATTCCTGTTCATTTTCCGCAGAAATTGCAAACTGGGCCAAACAGGAGGTTAAAGGCACTGACTCTCCAAGTGGGGAGCGTGTTAGTAAAGGGTCTGGAATGTTGCACCCGAGTACCAGGGGACGAAAACAGAGACACATTTGAACACGTTTCCCGATCACACGGTGGATCATACTCTGGGTTCCACATGCATGTTTTAGCTGAAGGAAGAATACCTTAAACCTGGAGAGTTGAGACCCATGGAATGGGTACCATGCAATATGACTTCAAAGGGTCTGCATTTGCTCACCGAACCTCACCAATCCGATAACTGCTGCGTTTATGCCGCTGTACACAATCTTGATTCTCTTTCAGAGACATATAAATCCATAGGTTTTAAGATTCTTACTAGTCAGGTATATTCTTAGGTGTTTAATATGGGGTGTTGAGTCCACTTCGTTGAGCAAGCAGTAGCTCTTGTCGATTACAGATTTGGCTTATGGAACGGTATCTGTGCTAATTTCAATCTCTGGTTTTATGCAGCACCCCAACTCACCATTCCCCTTAAGCAAGCATAAGTTGGTTTTCTACATTTGAGACCCTATTCTGATTTGTAATTCAGTTCCTGTGTAGCCAAGTTTACATTCCATGTAGTAGTGATATCTTATGATGTTTCTTTATCTGTGTGACTTATTTCACTTAGAATCATCGTACCTGAATCCACTCATTATGCTGCTACGGGCCTGATGACATAGATTTCATTGCTGAGTGATATTGCATTGTACGTAAGTACCACAACTTCTTTATCCATTTTTCGCTTTCTGCGATATTGAACTTATACCGTAAACGAGGTTCTTGTAAACAGAGCCTCCCAAACTTTGGGGTGGCTGTGTCTTTTTGAATTTAATTTCCCTAAGCTATAGGACCATAAGTGGAAGTGCCCTAGGCTCTGTTGCTTTGTTTTTTAAATGTTTCAGGAAACACCATACACTTCTCCAGAGTGGCTTTTGGCAATTTACATCACGCCCATCAGCATAACAAGGCTCCCAGTTCTCCATGGCCTGTCCTTACTTTCTGGATTATACACTTTTTTCAGATGGCCCTTTTGACCGGGGGGCAGTGAGACTTCATTGTAGTGCAGATTTCCTTTGCAAGCTTGCTTGGTTGGCCAAAAAGGGCGTATGCGTTTTTTCCTGAATATATTCAGGAAAAAACGCATACGCCCTTTTTGGCCAAGTGCATCATTGTGGACCTTCTGCCTCTTTTTCTATGCTTTACATGCAATTCCAGTCTACCTCCTGAAATCGGTTTCCTGCAATTCTGCCCCGCTTTCAAGTCCTCTTGGCAGCCTTACTTCAATATATTTTTCGACGATAGCTGTCATTTATAACTCTGCAGGTTTGTGAATTACAGGGCCCCTGAGATCCTTTCTTCAACTCGCTTTCTTGTGAGCTGGCCGCAACACCGCAGTATTGCTTCAGGCCCTAGTGTGGTTCCGGCATGGCACGCTGAGCCTTTGGTTAATTCCTCTTCCTGGTGGGAAATGAGAGTTAAATTTGCCCGTCCAGACACCTCCAGCTAGTCTCTCATTTGTTCTCCCTATTCCTGTTCATTTTCCGCAGAAATTGCAAACTGGGCCAAACAGGAGGTTAAAGGCACTGACTCTCCAAGTGGGGAGAGTGTTAGTAAAGCGTCTGGAATATTGCACCCGAGTACCAGGGGACGAAAACTGAGACACATTTGAACACGTTTCCCGATCACACGGTGGATCATACTCTGGGTTCCACATGCATGTTTTAGCTGAAGGAAGAATCCCTTTAACCTGGAGAGTTGAGACCCATGGAATGGGTACCATGAAATATGAATTCAAAGGGTCTGCATTTGCTCACCGAACCTCACCAATCCTATCACTGCTGCTTTTATGTCGCTGTACACACGCTTGATTCACTTTTGGAGACAAATAAATCCATAGGTCTCAAGATTCTTACTAGTCAGGTATATTCTTAGGTGTTTAATATGGGGTGTTGAGTCCACTTCGTTGAGCAAGGAGTAGCTCTTGTCTATTACATATTTGGCCTATGGAACGGTATCTGTACTAATTTCAGTCTCTGGTTTTATGCAGCACCCCAACTCACCGTTCCCCTTAAGCAAGCATAAGTTTGTTTTCTACATTTGAGTCCCTGTTCTGTTTTGTAACTCAGTTCCTGTGTAGCCAAGTTTACATTCCATGTATTAGTGATATCTTATGATTTTTAATTTTCTCTGTGACTTATTTCACTTAGAATCATCGTACCTGCATCCACTCATTATGCTGCTACGGGCCTGATGACACAGATTTCATTGCTGAGTGATATTGCGTTGTACGTAAGTACCACAACTTCTTTATCCATTTTTGGCTTTCTGCGATATTGAACTTGTACCGTAAATGAGGTTCTTGTAAACAGAGCCGTCCCAAACTTCGGGTTGGCTGTGTCTTTTTGATTTTAATTTCCCTAAGCTATAGGACCATAAGTGGAAGTGCCCTAGGCTCTGTTGCTTTGTTTTTTAGATGTTTCAGGAAACACCATACACTTCTCCAGAGTGGCTGTTGGCAATTTACATGCCGCCCATCAGCATAACAAAGCTACCACTTCTCCATGGCCTGTCCTGCCTTTCTGGATTTTACACTTTTTTCAAATGGCCCTTTTGACCAGGGGGCAGTGAGACTTCATTGTAGTGCAGATTTCCTTTGCAAGCTTGCTTGGTTGGCCAAAAAGGGCGTATGCGTTTTTTCCTGAATATATTCAGGAAAAAACGCATACGCCCTTTTTGGCCAAGTGCATCATTGTGGACGTTCTGCCTCTGTTCCTATGCTTTACATGCAATTCTTGTCTACCTCCTGAAATCGGTTTCCTGCAATTCTGCCCCGCTTTCAAGTCCTCTTGGCAGCCTTACTTCAATATATTTTTGGACGATAGCTGTCATTTATAACTCTGCAGGTTTGTGAATGACAGTGACCCTGAGCTCCTTTCTTCAACTTGCTTTTTTGTGAGCTGGCCGCAACACCGCAGGATTGCTTCAGGCCCTAGTGTGGTTCCGGCATTGCTCGCTGAGCCTTTGGTTAATTCCTCTTCTTTGTGGGAAATGAGAGTTAAATTCGCCCATCCAGACACCTCCAGCTAGTCTCTCATTGGTTCTCCCTATTCCTGTTCATTTTCCGCAGAAATTGCAAACTGGGCCAAACAGGAGGTTAAAGGCACTGACTCTCCAAGTGGGGAGAGTGTTAGTAAAGCGTCTGGAATGTGGCACCCGAGTACCAGGGGACGAAAACTGAGACACATTTGAACACGTTTCCCGATCACACGGTGGATCATACTCTGTTTTCCACATGCATGTTTTAGCTGAAGGAAGAATCCCTTAAACCTGGAGAGTTGAGACCCATGTAATGGGTACCATGCAATATGACTTCAAAGGGTCTGCATTTGCTCACCGAACCTGACCAATCCTATCACTGCTGCATTTATGCCGCTGTACACACGCTTGATTCTCTTTTGGAGACATATAAATCCATAGGTTTTAAGATTCTTACTAGTCAGGTGTATTCTTAGGCGTTTAAGATGGGGTGTTGAGTTCACTTCGTTGAGCAAGGAGTAGCTCTTGTCTATTACATATTTGGCTTATGGAAAGGTATCTGTGCTAATTTCAATCTCTGGTTTTATGCAGCACCCCAACTCACCTTTCCCCTTAAGCAAGCATAAGTTGGTTTTCTACATTTGAGACCATATTCTGTTTTGTAATTCAGTTCCTGTGTAGCCAAGTTTACATTCCGGGTATTAGTGATACCTTATGATGTTTCTTTTTCCGTGTGACTTATTTCACTTAGAATCATCGTACCTGTATCCACTCATTATGCTGCTACTGGCCTGATGACATAGATTTCATTGCTGAGTGATATTGCATTCTACGTAAGTACCACAAATTCTTTATCCATTTTTCGCTTTCTGCGATTTTGAACTTGTACCGTAAACGAGGTTCTTGTAAACAGAGCCGTCCCAAACTTTGGGGTGGCTGTGTCTTTTTGATTTTAATTTCCCTAAGCTATAGGACCATAAGTGGAAGTGCCCTAGGCTCTGTTGCTTTGTTTTTTAGATGTTTCAGGAAACACCATACACTTCTCCAGAGTGGCTTTTGGCAATTTACATCGCACCCATCAGCATAACAAGGCTCCCAGTTCTCATTGGCCTGTCCTGCCTCTCTGGATTATACACTTTTTTCAGATGGCCCTTTTGACCAGGGGGCAGTGAGACTTCATTGTGGTGCAGATTTCCTTTGCAAGCTTGCTTGGTTGGCCAAAAAGGGCGTATGCGGTTTTTTCCTGAATATATTCAGGAAAAAACGCATACGCCCTTTTTGGCCAAGTGCATCATTGTGGACGTTCTGCCTCTTTTCCTATGCTTTACATGCAATTCCAGTCTACCTCCTGAAATCGGTTTCCTGCAATTCTGCCTCGCTTTCAAGTCCTCTTGGCAGGCTTACTTCAATATATTTTTAGACGATAGCTGTCATTTATAACTCTGCAGGTTTGTGAATTACAGGGCCCCGGAGCTCCTTTCTTCAACTCGCTTTCTTGTGAGCTGGCCGCAACACCGCAGGATTGCTTCAGGCCCTAGTGTGGTTCCGGCATGGCACGCTGAGCCTTTGGTTAATTCCACTTCCTGCTGGGAATTGAGAGTTAAATTTGCTTGTCCAGACACCTCCAGCTACTCTCTCATTGGTTCTCCCTATTCCTGTTCCTTTTCCGCAGAAATTGCAAACTGGGCCAAACAGGAGGTTAAAGGCACTGACTCTCCAAGTGGGGAGAGTGTTAGTAAAGCGTCTGGAATGTGGCACCCGAGTACCAGGGGACGAAAACTGAGACACATTTGAACACATTTCCCGATCACACATTGGATCATACTCTGGGTTCCACATGCATGATTTAGCTGAAGGAAGAATCCCTTAAACCTGGAGAGTTGAGAACCTTGGAATGGGTACCATGCAATATGAATTCAAAGGGTCTGCATTTGCTCACCGAAACTCACCAATCCTATCACTGCTGCGTTTATGCCGCTGTACACACGCTTGATTCTCTTTCGGAGACATATAAATCCATAGGTTTTAAGATTCTTACTAGTCAGGTATATTCTTATTCGTTTAATATGGTGTGTTGAGTCCACTTCGTTGAGCAAGGAGTAGCTCTTGTCTATTACATATTTGGCTTATGGAATGGTATCTGTGCTAATTTCAATCTCTGGTTTCATGCAGCACCCCAACTCACCATTCCCCTTAAGCAAGCATAAGTTGGTTTTCTACATTTGAGACCCTGTTCTGTTTTGTAATTCAGTTCCTGTGTAGCCAAGTTTCCATTCCATGTATTAGTGATAACTTATGTTGTTTCTTTTCCTCTGTGACTTATTTAACTTAGAATCATCGTACCTGAATCTACTCATTATGCTGCTAAGGGCCTGATGACATAGATTTCATTGCTGAGTGATATTGCATTGTACGTAAGTACCACAACTTCTTTATCCATTTTTCGCTTTCTGCGATATTGAACTTGTACCATAAACGAGGTTCTTGTAAACAGAGCCGTCCCAAACTTTAGGGTGGCTGTGTCTTTTTGATTTTAATTTCCCTAAGCTACTGGACCATAAGTGGAAGTGCCCTAGGCTCTGTTGCTTTGTTTATAAGATGTTTCAGGAAACACCATACACTTCTCCAGAGTGGCTGTTTGCAATTTACATCCCGCCCATCAGCATAACAAGGCTCCCAGTTCTCCATGGCCTGTCCTGCCTTTCTGGATTTTACACTTGTTTCAGATGGCCCTTTTGACCGGGGGGCAGTGAGACTTCATTGTAGTACAGATTTCCTTTGCAAGCTTGCTTGGTTGGCCAAAACGGGTGTATGCGTTATTTCCTGAATATATTCAGGAAAAAACGCATACGCACTTCTTGGCCAAGTGCATCATTGTGGACGTTCTGCCTCTTTTCCTATGCTTTACATGCAATTCCAGTCTACCTCCTGAAATCGGTTTCCTGCAATTCTGCACAAATTTCAAGTCCTCTTGGCTGCCTTACTTCAATATATTTTTGGACCATAGCTGTGATTTATATCTCTGCAGGTCTGTGAATTACAGGGCCCCTGAGCTCTTTTCTTCAACTCGCTTTCTTGTGAGCTGGCCGCAACACCGAAAGATTGCTTCAGGCCCTAGTGTGGTTCCGGCATGGCACGCTGAGCCTTTGGTTAATTCCACTTCCTGGTGGGAAATGAGAGTTAAATTTGCCCGTCCGGACACCTCCAGCTACTCTCTCATTGGTTCTCCCTATTCCTGTTCATTTTCCGCAGAAATTGCAAACTGGGCCAAACAGGAGGTTAAAGGCACTGACTCTCCAAGTGGGGAGAGTGTTAGTAAAGCGTCTGGAATGTTGCACCCGAGTACCAGGGGACGAAAACTGAGACACATTTGAACACGTTTCCCGATCACACGGTGGATCATACTCTGGGTTCCACATGCATGATTTAGCTGAAGGAAGAATCCCTTAAACCTGGAGAGTTGAGAACCATGGAATGGGTACCATGCAATATGACTTCAAAGGGTCTGCATTTGCTCACCGAACCTCACCAATCCTAACACTGCTGCATTTATGCTGCTGTACACACGCTTGATTCTCTTTCGGAGACATATAAATCCATAGGTTTTAAGATTCTTACTAGTCAGGTATATTCTTAGGCGTTTAATATGGGGTGTTGAGTCCACTTCGTTGAGCAAGGAGTAGCTCTTGTCTATTACATATTTGGCTTATGGAATGGTATCTGTGCTAATTTCAATCTCTGGTTTCATGCAGCACCCCAACTCACCATTCCCCTTAAGCAAACATAAGTTGGTTTTCTACATTTGAGACCTTGTTCTGTTTTGTAATTCAGTTCCTGTGTAGCCAAGTTTACATTCCGTGTATTAGTGATACCTTATGATGTTTCTTTTTCTGTGTGACTTATTTCACTTAGAATCATCGTACCTGAATCCACTCATTATGCTACTACTGGCCTGATGAAATAGATTTCATTGCTGAGTGATATTGCATTGTACGTAAGTACCACAACTTCTTTATCCATTTTTCGCTTTCTGCGATATTGAACTTGTACCGTAAACGAGGTTCTTGTAAACAGAGCCGTCCCAAACTTTGGGGTGGCTGTGTCTTTTTGACTTTAATTTCCCTAAGCTATAGGACCATAAGTGGAAGTGCCCTAGGCTCTGTTGCTTTGTTTTTTAGATGTTCGAGGAAACAGCATACACTTCTCCAGAGTGGCTGTTTGCAATTTACATCCCGCCCATCAGCATAACAAGGCTCCCAGTTCTCCATGGCCTGTCCTGCCTTTCTGGATTTTACACTTGTTTCAGATGGCCCATTTGACCGGGGGGCAGTGAGACTTCATTGTAGTGCAGATTTCCTTTGCAAGCTTGCTTGGTTGGCCAAAAAGGGCGTATGCGTTTTTTCCTGAATATATTCAGGAAAAAACGCATATGCCCTTTTTGGCCAAGTGCATCATTGTTGACGTTCTGCCTCTTTTCCTATGCTTTACATGCAATTCCAGTCTACCTCCTGAAATCGGTTTCCTGCAATTCTGCCCCGCTTTCAAGTCCTCTTGGCAGCCTTACTTCAATATATTTTTGGAAGATAACTGTCATTTATAACTCTGCAGGTTTGTGAATTACAGGGCCCCTGATCACCTTTCTTCAACTCGCTTTCTTGTGAGCTGGCCCCAACACCGCAGGATTGCTTCAGGCCCTAGTGTGGTTCAGGCATGTCACGCTGAGCCTTTGGTTAATTCCTCTTCCTGGTGGGAAATGAGAGTTAAATTTGCCCGTGCAGACACCTCCAGCTAGTCTCTCATTGGTTCTCCCTATTCCTGTTCATTTTCTGCAGAAATTGCAAACTGGGCCAAACAGGAGTTTAAAGGCACTGACTCTCCAAGTGGGGAGAGTGTTAGTAAAGCGTCTGGAATGTTGCACCCGAGTACCATTGGAAGAAAACTGAGACACATTTGAACACGTTTCCCGATCACACGTTGGATCATACTCTGAGTTCCACATGCATGTTCTAGCTGAAGGAAGAATCCCTTAAACCTCGAGAGTTGAGAACCATGGAATGGGTACCATGCAATAAGACTTCAAACGGTCTGCATTTGCTCACCGAACCTCACCAATCCTATCACTGCTGCGTTTATGCTGCTGTACACACGCTTGATTCTCTTTCAGAGACATATAAATCCATAGGTTTTAAGATTCTTACTAGTCAGGTATATTCTTAGGCGTTTAATATGAGGTGTTGAGTCCACTTCGTTGAGCAAGCAGTAGCTCTTGTCTATTATATATTTGGCTTATGGAAAGGTATCTGTGTTAATTTCAATCTCTGGTTTTATGTAGCACCCCAACTCACCTTTCCCCTTAAGCAAGCATATGTTGGTTTCCTACATTTGAGACCCTGTTCTGTTTTGTAATTCAGTTCCTGTGTAGCCAAGTTTACATTCCATGTATTAGTGATAACTTATGATATTTCTTTTTCTGTGTGACTTATTTCACTTAGAATCATCGTACCTGAATCCACTCATTATGCTGCTAAGGGCCTGATGACATAGATTTCATAGCTGAGTGATATTGCATTGTACGTAAGTACCTCAACTTCTTTATCCATTTCTCGCTTTCTGCGTTATTGAACTTGTACCGTAAACGAGGTTCTTGTAAACAGAGCCGTCCCAAACTTTGGGGTGGCTGTGTCTTTTTGATTTTAATTTTCCTAAGCTATAGGACCATAAGTGGAAGTGCCCTAGGCTCTGTTGCTTTGTTTTTTAGATGTTTCAGGAAACACCATACACTTATCCAGAGTGGCTGTTTGAAATTTACATCCCACCCATCGCCATAACAAGGCTCCCAGTTCTCCATGGCCTGTCCTGCCTT
This sequence comes from Grampus griseus, assembly GCF_964374135.1. Lineage (NCBI taxonomy): Eukaryota > Metazoa > Chordata > Mammalia > Artiodactyla > Delphinidae > Grampus > Grampus griseus. The sequence goes on from NW_028132645.1 coordinate 22,559, forward strand.
TCTGAATTATACACTTTTTTCAGATGGCCCTTTTGACCAGGGGGGCAGTGAGTTTCATTGTAGTGCAGATTTCCTTTGCAAGCTTGCTTGGTTGGCCAAAAGGGGCGTATGCGTTTTTTCCAGAATATATTCAGGAAAAAACGCACACGCCCTTTTTGGCCAAGTGCATCATTGTTGACGTTCTGCCTCTTTTCCTATGCTTTATATGCAATTCCTGTCTACCTCCTGAAATCGGTTTCCTGCAATTCTGCCCTGCTTTCAAGTCCTCTTGGCAGCCTTACTTCAATATATTTTTGGACGATAGCTGTCATTTAGAACTCTGCAGGTTTGTGAATTACAGGGCCCCTGAGCTCCTTTCTTCAACTCGCTTTCTTGTGAGCTGGCCGCAACACCACAGGATTGCTTCAGGCCCTAGTGTGGTTCCGGCATGGCACGCTGAGCCTTTGGTTAATTCCTCTTCCTGGTGGGAAATGAGAGTTAAATTTTTCCGTCCAGACACCTCCAGCTAGTCTCTCATTGGTTCTCCTTATTCCTGTTCATTTTCCGCAGAAATTGCAAACTGGGCCAAACAGGAGGTTAAAGGCACTGACTCTCCAAGTGGGGAGAGTGTTAGTAAAGCGTCTGGAATGTTGCACCCGAGTACCAGGGGACGAAAACTGAGACACATTTGAACACGTTTCCCGATCACACGGTGGATCATACTCTGGGTTCCACATGCAAGATTTAGCTGAAGGAAGAATCCCTTAAACCTGGAGAGTTGAGACCCATGGAATGGGTACCATGCAATATGAATTCAAACGGTCTGCATTTGCTCACCGAACCTCACGAATTCTATCACTGCTGCTTTTATGTCGCTGTACACACGCTGGATTCTCTTTCGGAGACATATAAATCCATAGGTTTTAAGATTCTTACTAGTCAGGTATATTCTTAGGCGTTTAATATGGGGTGTTGAGTCCACTTCGTTGAGCAAGCAGTAGCTCTTGTCTATTACATATTTGTCTTATGGAAAGGTATCTGTGCTAATTTCAATCTCTGGTTTTATGCAGCACTCCAACTCACCTTTCCCCTTAAGCAAGCATAAGTTGGTGTTCTACATTTGAGACCCTGTTCTGTTTTGTAATTCAGTTCCTGTGTAGCCAAGTTTACATTCCGTGTAGTAGTGATATCTTATGATGTTTCTTTTTCTGTGTGACTTATTTCACTTAGAATCATCGTACCTGAATCCACTCATTATGCTGCTACTGGCCTGATGACATAGATTTCATTGCTGAGTGATATTGCATTGTATGTAAGTATCACAACTTCTTTATCCATTTTTCGCTTTCTGCGATATTGAACTTGTACTGTAAACGAGGTTCTTGTAAACAGAGCCATGCCAAATATTGGAGTGGCTGTGTCTTTTCGATTTTAATTTCCCTAAGCTATAGGACCATAAGTGGAAGTGCCCTAGGCTCTGTTGCTTTGTTTTTTAGATGTTTCAGGAAACACCATACACTTCTCCAGAGTGGCTGTTGGCAATTTACATCCCGCGCATCAGCATAACAAGGCTCCCAGTTCTCCAAGGCCTGTCCTGCCTTTCTGGATTTTACACTTTTTTCAGATGGCCCTTTTGACCGGGGGGCAGTGAGACTTCATTGCAGTGCAGATTTCCTTTGCAAGCTTGCTTGGTTGGCCAAAAAGGACGTATGCGTTTTTTCCTGAATATATTCAGGAAAAAACGCATACGCCCTTTTTGGCCAAGTGCATCATTGTGGACGTTCTGCCTCTTTTCCTATGCTTTACATGCAATTCCAGTCTACCTCCTGAAATCGGTTTCCTGCAATTCTGCCCCGCTTTCAAGTCCTCTTGGCAGCCTTACTTCAATATATTTTTGGACGATAGCTGTCATTTATAACTCTGCAGGTTTGTGAATTACAGGGCCCCTGAGCTCCTTTCTTCAACTCGCTTTCTTGTGAGCTGGCCACAACACCGCAGGATTGCTTCAGGCCCTAGTGTGGTTCCGGCATGGCACGCTGAGCCTTTGGTTAATTCCTCTTCCTGGTGGGAAATGAGAGTTAAATTTGCCCGTCCAGACACCTCCAGCTAGTCTCTCATTGGTTCTCCCTATTCCTGTTCATTTTCCGCAGAAATTGCAAACTGGGCCAAACAGGAGGTTAAAGGCACTGACTCTCCAAGTGGGGAGAGTGTTAGTAAAGCGTCTGGAATGATGCACCCGAGTACCAGGGGACAAAAACTGAGACACATTTGAACACGTTTCCCGATCACACAGTGGATCATACTCTGGGTTCCACATGCATGTTTTAGCTGAAGGAAGATTCCGTTAAACCTGGAGATTTGAGACCCATGGAATGGATACCATGCAGTTTGAATTCAAAGGGTCTGCATTTGCTCACCAAAGCTCACCAATCGTATCACTGATGCGTTTATGTTGCTGTACACACCCTGGATTCTCTTTTGGAGACATATAAATCCATAGGTTTTAAGATTCTTACTAGTCAGGTATATTCTTAGGCATTTAATATGGGGTGTTGAGTCCACTTCGCTGAGCAAGGAGTAGCTCTGGTCTATTACATATTTGGCTTTTGGAACGGTATCTGTGCTAATTTCAATCTCTGGTTTTATGCAGCACTCCAACTCACCTTTCCCCTTAAGCAAGCATAAGTTGGTTTTCTACATTTGAGACCATATTCTTTTTTGTAATTCAGTTCCTGTGTAGCCAAGTTTACATTCCGTGTAGTAGTGATATCTTATGATGTTTCTTTTTCTGTGTGACTTATTTCACTTAGAATCATCGTACCTGAATCCACTCATTATGCTGCTACGAGCCTGATGACATAGATTTCATTGCTGAGTGATATTGCATTGTACGTAAGTACCACAACTTCTTTATCCTATTTTTGCTTTCTGTGATATTGAACTTGTACCGTAAATGAGGTTCTTGTAAACAGAGCCGTCCCAAACTTTGGGGTGGCTGTGTCTTTTTGATTTTAATTTCCCTAAGCTATAGGACCATAAGTGGAAGTGCCCTAGGTTCTGTTGCTTTGTTTTTTGGATGTTTTAGGAAACACCATACACTTCTCCAGAGTGGCTGTTGGCAATTTACATCCCGCCCATCAGCATAACAAGGCTCCCAGTTCTCCATGGCCTGTCCTGCCTTTCTGGATTTTACACTTTTTTCAGATGACCCTTTTGACCAGGGGGCAGTGAGACTTCATTGTAGTGCAGATTTCCTTTGCAAGCTTGCTTGGTTGGCCAAAAAGTGCGTATGCGTTCTTTCCTGAATATATTCAGGAAAAAACGCATACGCCCTTTTTGGCCAAGTGCATCATTGTGGACGTTCTGCCTCTTTTCCTATGCTTTACATGCAATTCCAGTCTACCTCCTGAAATCGGTTTCCTGCAATTCTGCCCCGCTTTCAAGTCCTCTTGGCAGCCTTACTTAAATATATTTTTGGACGATAGCTGTCATTTATAACTCTGCATGTTTGTGAATTACAGTGCCCCTGAGCTCCTTTCATCAACTCGCTTTCTTGTGAGCTGGCGGCAACACCGCAGGATTGCTTCAGGCCCTAATGTGGTTCTGGCATGGCACTCCGAGCCTTTGGTTAATTCCTCTTCCTGGTGGGAAATGAGAGTTAAATTTGTCCGTCCAGACACCTCCAGCTAGTCTCTCATTGGTTCTCCCTATTCCTGTTCATTTTCCGCAGAAATTGCAAACTGGGCCAAACAGGAGGTTAAAGGCACTGACTCTCCAAGTGGGGAGAGTGTTAGTAAAGCGTCTGGAATGTTGCACCCGAGTACCAGGGGACGAAAACTGAGACACATTTGAACACGTTTCCCGATCACACGTTGGATCATACTCTGGGTTCCACATGCATGTTTTAGCTGAAGGAAGAATCCCTTAAACCTGGAGAGTTGAGACCCATGGAATGGATACCATGCAGTTTGAATTCAAAGGGTCTGCATTTGCTCACCAAAGCTCACCAATCATATCACTGCTGCGTTTATGTTGCTGTACACACCCTGGATTCTCTTTTGGAGACATATAAATCCATAGGTTTTAAGATTCTTACTAGTCAGGTATATTCTTAGGCGTTTAATATGGGGTGTTGAGTCCACTTCGCTGAGCAAGGAGTAGCTCTTGTCTGTTACATATTTGGCTTTTGGAACGGTATCTGTGCTAATTTCAATCTCTGGTTTTATGCAGCACTCCAACTCACCTTTCCCCTTAAGCAAGCATAAGTTGGTTTTCTACATTTGAGACCATATTCTTTTTTGTAATTCAGTTCCTGTGTAGCCAAGTTTACATTCCGTGTAGTAGTGATATCTTATGATGTTTCTTTTTCTGTGTGACTTATTTCACTTAGAATCATCGTACCTGAATCCACTCATTATGCTGCTACTGGCCTGATGACATAGATTTCATTGCTGAGTGATATTGCATTGTACGTAAGTACCACAACTTCTTTATCCATTTTTCGCTTTCTGCGATATAGAACTTGTACTGTAAACGAGGTTCTTGTAAACAGAGCCGTCCCAAACTTTGGGGTGACTGTGTCTTTTTGATTTTAATTTCCCTAATCTATAGGACCATAAGTGGAAGTGCCCTAGGCTCTGTTGCTTTGTTTTTTAGATGTTTCAGGAAACACCATACACTTCTCCAGAGTGGCTGTTTGCAATTTACATCCCGCCCATCAGCATAACAAGGCTCCCAGTTCTCCATGGCCTGTCCTGCCTTTCTGGATTTTACACTTTTTTCAGATGGCCCTTTTGACCGGGGGGCAGTGAGACTTCATTGTAGTGCAGATTTCCTTTGCAAGCTTGCTTGGTTGGCCAAAAAGGGCGTATGCGTTTTTTCCTGAATATATTCAGGAAAAAACGCATACGCCCTTTTGGGCCAAGTGCATCATTGTGGACGTTCTGCCTCTTTTCCTATGCTTTACATGCAATTCCAGTCTACCTCCTGAAATCGGTTTCCTGCAATTCTGCCCCGCTTTCAAGTCCTCTTGGCAGCCTTACTTCAATATATTTTTTGGACGATAGCTATCATTTATAACTCTGCAGGTTTGTGAATTACAGTGTCCCTGAGCTCCTTTCTTCAACTCGCTTTCTTGTGAGCTGGCCGCAACACCGCAGGATTGCTTCAGGCCCTAGTGTGGTTCCGGCATGGCTCGCTGAGCCTTTGGTTAATTCCACTTCCTGGTGGGAAATGAGAGTTAAATTTGCCCGTCCAGACACCTCCAGCTAGTCTCTCATTGGTTCTCCCTATTCCTGTTCATTTTCCGCAGAAATTGCAAACTGGGTCAAACAGGAGGTTAAAGGCACTGACTCTCCAAGTGGGGAGAGTGTTAGTAAAGCGTCTGGAATGTTGCACCCGAGTACCAGGGGACGAAAACTAAGACACATTTGAACACGTTTCCCGATCACACGGTGGATCATACTCTGGGTTCCGCATGCATGTTTTAGCTGAAGGAAGAATCCCTTAAACCTGGAGAGTTGAGAACCATGGAATGGGTACCATGCAATATGACTTCAAAGGGTCTGCATTTGCTCACCGAATCTCACCAATCCGATCACTGCTGCATTTATGCCGCAGTACACACGCTTGATTCTCTTTTGGAGACATATAAATCCATAGGATTTAAGATTCTTACTAGTCAGGTATATTCTTAGGCGTTTAATATGGGGTGTTGAGTCCACTTCGTTGAGCAAGCAGTAGCTCTTGTCTATTACATATTTGGCTTATGGAAAGGTATCTGTGCTAATTTCAATCTCTGGTTTTATGCAGCACCCCAACTCACCTTTCCCCTTAAGCAAGCATAAGTTGGTGTTCTACATTTGAGACACTGTTCTGTTTTGTAATTCAGTTCCTGTGTAGCCAAGTTTACATTCCGTGTAGTAGTGATATCTTATGATGTTTCTTTTTCTGTGTGACTTATTTCACTTAGAATCATCGTACCTGAATCCACTCATTATGCTGCTACTGGCCTGATGACATAGATTTCATTGCTGAGTGATATTGCATTGTATGTAAGTACCACAACTTCTTTATCCATTTTTCGCTTTCTGCGATATTGAACTTGTACTGTAAACGAGGTTCTTGTAAACAGAGCCATGCCAAATATTGGAGTGGCTGTGTCTTTTCGATTTTAATTTCCCTAAGCTATAGGACCATAAGTGGAAGTGCCCTAGGCTCTGTTGCTTTGTTTTTTAGATGTTTCAGGAAACACCATACACTTCTCCAGAGTGGCTGTTGGCAATTTACATCCCGCGCATCAGCATAACAAGGCTCCCAGTTCTCCAAGGCCTGTCCTGCCTTTCTGGATTTTACACTTTTTTCAGATGGCCCTTTTGACCCGGGGGCAGTGAGACTTCATTGCAGTGCAGATTTCCTTTGCAAGCTTGCTTGGTTGGCCAAAAAGGGCGTATGCGTTTTTTCCTGAATATATTCAGGAAAAAACGCATACGCCCTTTTTGGCCAAGTGCATCATTGTGGACGTTCTGCCTCTTTTCCTATGCTTTACATGCAATTCCAGTCTACCTCCTGAAATCGGTTTCCTGCAATTCTGCCCCGCTTTCAAGTCCTCTTGGCAGCCTTACTTCAATATATTTTTGGACGATAGCTGTCATTTATAACTCTGCAGGTTTGTGAATTACAGGGCCCCTGAGCTCCTTTCTTCAACTCGCTTTCTTGTGAGCTGGCCACAACACCGCAGGATTGCTTCAGGCCCTAGTGTGGTTCCGGCATGGCACGCTGAGCCTTTGGTTAATTCCTCTTCCTGGTGGGAAATGAGAGTTAAATTTGCCCGTCCAGACACCTCCAGCTAGTCTCTCATTGGTTCTCCCTATTCCTGTTCATTTTCCGCAGAAATTGCAAACTGGGCCAAACAGGAGGTTAAAGGCACTGACTCTCCAAGTGGGGAGAGTGTTAGTAAAGCATCTGGAATGATGCACCCGAGTACCAGGGGACAAAATTGAGACACATTTGAACACGTTTCCCGATCACACAGTGGATCATACTCTGGGTTCCACATGCATGTTTTAGCTGAAGGAAGATTCCGTTAAACCTGGAGAGTTGAGACCCATGGAATGGATACCATGCAGTTTGAATTCAAAGGGTCTGCATTTGCTCACCAAAGCTCACCAATCGTATCACTGCTGCGTTTATGTTGCTGTACACACCCTGGATTCTCTTTTGGAGACATATAAATCCATAGGTTTTAAGATTCTTACTAGTCAGGTATATTCTTAGGCGTTTAATATGGGGTGTTGAGTCCACTTCGTTGAGCAAAGAGTAGCTCTTGTCTATTACATATTTGGCTTTTGGAACGGTATCTGTGCTAATTTCAATCTCTGGTTTTATGCAGCACTCCAACTCACCTTTCCCCTTAAGCAAGCATAAGTTGTTTTTCTACATTTGAGACCATATTCTTTTTTGTAATTCAGTTCCTATGTAGCCAAGTTTACATTCCGTGTAGTAGTGATATCTTATGATGTTTCTTTTTCTGTGTGACTTATTTCACTTAGAATCATCGTACCTGAATCCACTCATTATGCTGCTACGAGCCTGATGACATAGATTTCATTGCTGAGTGATATTGCATTGTACGTAAGTACCACAACTTCTTTATCTTATTTTTGCTTTCTGTGATATTGAACTTGTACCGTAAATGAGGTTCTTGTAAACAGAGCCGTCCCAAACTTTGGGGTGGCTGTGTCTTTTTGATTTTAATTTCCCTAAGCTATAGGACCATAAGTGGAAGTGCCCTAGGTTCTGTTGCTTTGTTTTTTGGATGTTTTAGGAAACACCATACACTTCTCCAGAGTGGCTGTTGGCAATTTACATCCCGCCCATCTGCATAAGAAGGTTCCCAGTTCTCCATGGCCTGTCCTTCCTTTCTGGATTTTACACTTTTTTCAGATGACCCTTTTGACCGGGGGGCAGTGAGACTTCATTGTAGTGCAGATTTCCTTTGCAAGCTTGCTTGGTTGGCCAAAAAGGGCATATGCGTTTTTTCCTGAATATATTCAGGAAAAAACGCATACGCACTTTTTGGCCAAGTGCATCATTGTGGACGTTCTGCCTCTTTTCCTATGCTTTACATGCAATTCCAGTCTACCTCCTGAAATCGGTTTCCTGCAATTCTGCCCCGCTTTCAAGTCCTCTTGGCAGCCTTACTTCAATATATTTTTGGACGATAGCTGTCATTTATAACTCTGCAGGTTTGTGAATTACAGGGCCCCTGAGCTCCTTTCTTCAACTCGCTTTCTTGTGAGCTGGCCACAACTCCGCAGGATTGCTTCAGGCCCTAGTGTGGTTCCGGCATGGCACGCTGAGCCTTTGGTTAATTCCTCTTCCTGGTGGGAAATGAGAGTTAAATTTGCCCGTCCAGACACCTCCAGCTAGTCTCTCATTGGTTCTCCCTATTCCTGTTCATTTTCCGCAGAAATTGCAAACTGGGCCAAACAGGAGTTTAAAGGCACTGACTCTCCAAGTGGGGAGAGTGTTAGTAAAGCGTCTGGAATGATGCACCCGAGTACCAGGGGACAAAAACTGAGACACATTTGAACACGTTTCCCGATCACACAGTGGATCATACTCTGGGTTCCACATGCATGTTTTAGCTGAAGGAAGATTCCGTTAAACCTGGAGAGTTGAGACCCATGGAATGGATACCATGCAGTTTGAATTCAAAGGGTCTGCATTTGCTCACCAAAGCTCACCAATCGTATCACTGCTGCGTTTATGTTGCTGTACATACCCTGGATTCTCTTTTGGAGACATATAAATCCATAGGTTTTAAGATTCTTACTAGTCAGGTATATTCTTAGGCGTTTAATATGGGGTGTTGAGTCCACTTCGTTGAGCAAGGAGTAGCTCTTGTCTATTACATATTTGGCTTTTGGAACGGTATCTGTGCTAATTTCAATCTCTGGTTTTATGCAGCACTCCAACTCACCTTTCCCCTTAAGCAAGCATAAGTTGGTTTTCTACATTTGAGACCATATTCTTTTTTGTAATTCAGTTCCTGTGTAGCCAAGTTTACATTCCGTGTAGTAGTGATATCTTATGATGTTTCTTTTTCTGTGTGACTTATTTCACTTAGAATCATCGTACCTGAATCCACTCATTATGCTGCTACGAGCCTGATGACATAGATTTCATTGCTGAGTGATATTGCATTGTACGTAAGTACCACAACTTCTTTATCCTATTTTTGCTTTCTGTGATATTGAACTTGTACCGTAAATGAGGTTCTTGTAAACAGAGCCGTCCCAAACTTTGGGGTGGCTGTTTCTTTTTGATTTTAATTTCCCTAAGCTATAGGACCATAAGTGGAAGTGCCCTAGGTTCTGTTGCTTTGTTTTTTGGATGTTTTAGGAAACACCATACACTTCTCCAGAGTGGCTGTTGGCAATTTACATCCCGCCCATCTGCATAAGAAGGTTCCCAGTTCTCCATGGCCTGTCCTGCCTTTCTGGATTTTACACATTTTTCAGATGACCCTTTTGACCGGGGGGCAGTGAGACTTCATTGTAGTGCAGATTTCCTTTGCAAGCTTGCTTGGTTGGCCAAAAAGGGCGTATGCGTTTTTTCCTGAATATATTCAGGAAAAAACGCATACGCCCTTTTTGGCCAAGTGCATCATTGTGGACGTTCTGCCTCTTTTCCTATGCTTTACATGCAATTCCAGTCTACCTCCTGAAATCGGTTTCCTGCAATTCTGCCCCGCTTTCAAGTCCTCTTGGCAGCCTTACTTAAATATATTTTTGGACGATAGCTGTCATTTATAACTCTGCATGTTTGTGAATTACAGTGCCCCTGAGCTCCTTTCATCAACTTGCTTTCTTGTGAGCTGGCGGCAACACCGCAGGATTGCTTCAGGCCCTAATGTGGTTCTGGCATGGCACTACGAGCCTTTGGTTAATTCCTCTTCCTGGTGGGAAATGAGAGTTAAATTTGTCCGTCCAGACACCTCCAGCTAGTCTCTCATTGGTTCTCCCTATTCCTGTTCATTTTCCGCAGAAATTGCAAACTGGGCCAAACAGGAGGTTAAAGGCACTGTCTCTCCAAGTGGGGAGAGTGTTAGTAAAGCGTCTGGAATGTTGCACCCGAGTACCAGGGGACGAAAACTGAGACACATTTGAACACATTTCCCGATCACACGTTGGATCATACTCTGCGTTCCACATGCATGTTTTAGCTGAAGGAAGAATCCCTTAAACCTGGAGAGTTGAGAACCATGGAATGGGTACCATGCAATATGACTTCAAAGGGTCTGCATTTGCTCACCGAATCTCACCAATCCGATCACTGCTCCATTTATGCCGCTGTACACACGCTTGATTCTCTTTCGGAGACATATAAATCCATAGGTTTTAAGATTCTTACTAGTCAGTTATATTCTTAGGCGTTTAATAAGGGGTGTTGAGTCCACTTCGTTGAGCAAGGAGTAGCTCTTGTCTATTACATATTTGGCTTATGGAAAGGTATCTGTGTTAATTTCAATCTCTGGTTTTATGCAGCACCCCAACTCACCTTTCCCCTTAAGCAAGCATAAGTTGGTTTTCTACATTTGAGACACTATTCTGTTTTGTAATTCAGTTCCTGTGTAGCCAAGTTTACATTCCGTGTAGTAGTGATATCTTATGATGTTTCTTTTTCTGTGTGACTTATTTCACTTAGAATCATCGTACCTGAATCCACTCATTATGCTGCTACTGGCCTGATGACATAGATTTCATTGCTGAGTGATATTGCATTGTACGTAAGTACCACAACTTCTTTATCCATTTTTCGCTTTCTGCGATATAGAACTTGTACTGTAAACGAGGTTCTTGTAAACAGAGCCGTCCCAAACTTTGGGGTGACTGTGTCTTTTTGATTTTAATTTCCCTAAGCTATAGGACCATAAGTGGAAGTGCCCTAGGCTGTGTTGCTTTGTTTTTTAGATGTTTCAGGAAACACCATACACTTCTCCAGAGTGGCTGTTGGCAATTTACATCCCGCCCATCAGCATAACAAGGCTCCCAGTTCTCCATGGCCTGTCCTGCCTTTCTGGATTTTACACTTTTTTCAGATGGCCCTTTTGACCGGGGGGCAGTGAGACTTCATTGTAGTGCAGATTTCCTTTGCAAGCTTGCTTGGCTGGCCAAAAAGGGCGTATGCGTTTTTTCCTGAATATATTCAGGAAAAAACGCATACGCCCTTTTGGGCCAAGTGCATCATTGTGGACGTTCTGCCTCTTTTCCTATGCTTTACATGCAATTCCAGTCTACCTCCTGAAATCGGTTTCCTGCAATTCTGCCCCGCTTTCAAGTCCTCTTGCCAGCCTTACTTCAATATATTTTTTGGACGATAGCTATCATTTATAACTCTGCAGTTTTGTGAATTACAGTGTCCCTGAGCTCCTTTCTTCAACTCGCTTTCTTGTGAGCTGGCCGCAACACCGCAGGATTGCTTCAGGCCCTAGTGTGTTTCCGGCATGGCTCGCTGAGCCTTTGGTTAATTCCACTTCCTGGTGGGAAATGAGAGTTAAATTTGCCCGTCCAGACACCTCCAGCTAGTCTCTCATTGGTTCTCCCTATTCCTGTTCATTTTCCGCAGAAATTGCAAACTGGGTCAAACAGGAGGTTAAAGGCACTGACTCTCCAAGTGGGGAGAGTGTTAGTAAAGCGTCTGGAATGTTGCACCCGAGTACCAGGGGACGAAAACTAAGACACATTTGAACACGTTTCCCGATCACACGGTGGATCATACTCTGGGTTCCGCATGCATGTTTTAGCTGAAGGAAGAATCCCTTAAACCTGGAGAGTTGAGAACCATGGAATGGGTACCATGCAATATGAAATCAAAGGGTCTGCATTTGCTCACCGAATCTCAACAATCCGATCACTGCTGCATTTATGCCGCAGTACACACGCTTGATTCTCTTTTGGAGACATATAAATCCATAGGATTTAAGATTCTTACTAGTCAGGTATATTCTTAGGCGTTTAATATGGGGTGTTGAGTCCACTTCGTTGAGCAAGCAGTAGCTCTTGTCTATTACATATTTGGCTTATGGAAAGGTATCTGTGCTAATTTCAATCTCTGGTTTTATGCAGCACCCCAACTCACCTTTCCCCTTAAGCAAGCATAAGTTGGTGTTCTACATTTGAGACAATGTTCTGTTTTGTAATTCAGTTCCTGTGTAGCCAAGTTTACATTCCGTGTAGTAGTGATATCTTATGATGTTTCTTTTTCTGTGTGACTTATTTCACTTAGAATCATCGTACCTGAATCCACTCATTATGCTGCTACTGGCCTGATGACATAGATTTCATTGCTGAGTGATATTGCATTGTACGTAAGTACCACAACTTCTTTATCCATTTTTCGCTTTCTGCGATATAGAACTTGTACTGTAAACGAGGTTCTTGTAAACAGAGCCGTCCCAAACTTTGGGGTGGCTGTGTCTTTTCGATTTTAATTTCCCTAAGCTATAGGACCATAAGTGGAAGTGCCCTAGGTTCTGTTGCTTTGTTTTTTAGATGTTTCAGGAAACACCATACACTTCTCCAGAGTGGCTGTTGGCAATTTACATCCCGCCCATCAGCATAACAAGGCTCCCAGTTCGCCAAGGCCTGTCCTGCCTTTCTGGATTTTACACTTTTTTCAGATGGCCCTTTTGACCGGGGGGCAGTGAGACTTCATTGTAGTGCAGATTTCCTTTTCAAGCTTCCTTGGTTGGCCAAAAAGTGCGTATGCGTTTTTTCCTGAATATATTCAGGAAAAAACGCATACGCCCTTTTGGGCCAAGTGCATCATTGTGGACGTTCTGCCTCTTTTCCTATGCTTTACATGCAATTCCAGTCTACCTCCTGAAATTGGTTTCCTGCAATTCTGCCCCGCTTTCAAGTCCTCTTGGCAGCCTTACTTCAATATATTTTTGGACGATAGCTGTCATTTATAACTCTGCAGGTTTGTGAATTACAGGGCCCCTGAGCTCCTTTATTCAACTCGCTTTCTTGTGAGCTGGCCACAACACCGCAGGATTGCTTCAGGCCCTAGTGTGGTTCCGGCATGGCACGCTGAGCCTTTGGTTAATTCCTCTTCCTGGTGGGAAATGAGAGTTAAATTTGCCCGTCCAGACACCTCCAGCTAGTCTCTCATTGGTTCTCCCTATTCCTGTTCATTTTCCGCAGAAATTGCAAACTGGGCCAAACAGGAGGTTAAAGGCACTGACTCTCCAAGTGGGGAGAGTGTTAGTAAAGCGTCTGGAATGATGCACCCGAGTACCAGGGGACAAAAACTGAGACACATTTGAACACGTTTCCCGATCACACAGTGGATCATACTCTGGGTTCCACATGCATGTTTTAGCTGAAGGAAGATTCCGTTAAACCTGGAGAGTTGAGACCCATGGAATGGATACCATGCAGTTTGAATTCAAAGGGTCTGCATTTGCTCACCAAAGCTCACCAATTGTATCACTGCTGCATTTATGTTGCTGTACACACCCTGGATTCTCTTTTGGAGACATATAAATCCATAGGTTTTAAGATTCTTACTAGTCAGGTATATTCTTAGGCATTTAATATGGGGTGTTGAGTCCACTTCGCTGAGCAAGGAGTAGCTCTTGTCTATTACATATTTGGCTTTTGGAACGGTATCTGTGCTAATTTCAATCTCTGGTTTTATGCAGCACTCCAACTCACCTTTCCCCTTAAGCAAGTATTAGTTGGTTTTCTACATTTGAGACCATATTCTTTTTTGTAATTCAGTTCCTGTGTAGCCAAGTTTACATTCCGTGTAGTAGTGATATCTTATGATGTTTCTTTTTCTGTGTGACTTATTTCACTTAGAATCATCGTACCTGAATCCACTCATTATGCTGCTACGAGCCTGATGACATAGATTTCATTGCTGAGTGATATTGCATTGTACGTAAGTACCACAACTTCTTTATCCTATTTTTCTTTTCTGTGATATTGAACTTGTACCGTAAATGAGGTTCTTGTAAACAGAGCCGTCCCAAACTTTGGGGTGGCTGTGTCTTTTTGATTTTAATTTCCCTAAGCTATAGGACCATAAGTGGAAGTGCCCTAGGTTCTGTTGCTTTGTTTTTTGGATGTTTTAGGAAACACCATACACTTCTCCAGAGTGGCTGTTGGCAACTTACATCCCGCCCATCTGCATAAGAAGGTTCCCAGTTCTCCATGGCCTGTCTTGCCTTTCTGGATTTTACACTTTTTTCAGATGACCCTTTTGACCGGGGGGCAGTGAGACTTCATTGTAGTGCAGATTTCCTTTGCAAGCTTGCTTGGTTGGCCAAAAAGGGCGTATGTGTTTTTTCCTGAATATATTCAGGAAAAAACGCATACGCCCTTTTTGGCCAAGTGCATCATTGTGGACGTTCTGCCTCTTTTCCTATGCTTTACATGCAATTCCAGTCTACCTCCTGAAATCGGTTTCCTGCAATTCTGCCCCGCTTTCAAGTCCTCTTGGCAGCCTTACTTCAATATATTTTTTGGACGATAGCTGTCATTTATAACTCTGCAGATTTGTGAATTACAGTGCCCCTGAGCTCCTTTCTTCAACTCGCTTTCTTGTGAGCTGTCCGCAACACCGCAGGATTGCTTCAGGCCCTAGTGTGGTTCCGGCATGGCTCGCTGAGCCTTTGGTTAATTCCGCTTCCTGGTGGGAAATGAGAGTTAAATTTGCCCGTCCAGACACCTCCAGCTAGTCTCTCATTGGTTCTCCCTATTCCTGTTCATTTTCCGCAGAAATTGCAAACTGGGTCAAACAGGAGGTTAAAGGCACTGACTCTCCAAGTGGGGAGAGTGTTAGTAAAGCGTCTGGAATGTTGCACCCGAGTACCAGGGGACGAAAACTAAGACACATTTGAACACATTTCCCGATCACACGGTGGATCATACTCTGGGTTCCGCATGCATGTTTTAGCTGAAGGAAGAATCCCTTAAACCTGGAGAGTTGAGAACCATGGAATGGGTACCATGCAATATGAATTCAAAGGGTCTGCATTTGCTCACCGAATCTCACCAATCCGATCACTGCTGCATTTATGCCGCAGTACACACGCTTGATTCTCTTTTGGAGACATATAAATCCATAGGTTTTAAGATTCTTACTAGTCAGGTATATTCTTAGGCGTTTAATATGGGGTGTTGAGTCCACTTCGTTGAGCAAGCAGTAGCTCTTGTCTATTACATATTTGGCTTATGGAAAGGTATCTGTGCTAATTTCAATCTCTGGTTTTATGCCGCACCCCAACTCACCTTTCCCCTTAAGCAAGCATAAGTTGGTGTTCTACATTTGAGACACTGTTCTGTTTTGTAATTCGGTTCCTGTGTAGCCAAGTTTACATTCCGTGTAGTAGTGATATCTTATGATGTTTCTTTTTCTGTGTGACTTATTTCACTTAGAATCATCGTACCTGAATCCACTCATTATGCTGCTACTGGCCTGATGACATAGATTTCATTGCTGAGTGATATTGCATTGTATGTAAGTACCAGAACTTCTTTATCCATTTTTCGCTTTCTGCGATATTGAACTTGTACTGTAAACGAGGTTCTTGTAAACAGAGCCATGCCAAATATTGGAGTGGCTGTGTCTTTTCGATTTTAATTTCCCTAAGCTATAGGACCATAAGTGGAAGTGCCCTAGGCTCTGTTGCTTTGTTTTTTAGATGTTTCAGGAAACACCATACACTTCTCCAGAGTGGCTGTTGGCAATTTACATCCCGCGCATCAGCATAACAAGGCTCCCAGTTCTCCAAGGCCTGTCCTGCCTTTCTGGATTTTACACTTTTATCAGATGGCCCTTTTGACCGGGGGGCAGTGAGACTTCATTGCAGTGCAGATTTCCTTTGCAAGCTTGCTTGGTTGGCCAAGAAGGACGTATGCGTTTTTTCCTGAATATATTCAGGAAAAAACGCATACGCCCTTTTTGGCCAAGTGCATCATTGTGCACGTTCTGCCTCTTTTCCTATGCTTTACATGCAATTCCAGTCTACCTCCTGAAATCGGTTTCCTGCAATTCTGCCCCGCTTTCAAGTCCTCTTGGCAGCCTTACTTCAATATATTTTTGGACGATAGCTGTCATTTATAACTCTGCAGGTTTGTGAATTACAGGGCCCCTGAGCTCCTTTCTTCAACTCGCTTTCTTGTGAGCTGGCCACAACACCGCAGGATTGCTTCAGGCCCTAGTGTGGTTCCGGCATGGCACGCTGAGCCTTTGGTTAATTCCTCTTCCTGGTGGGAAATGAGAGTTAAATTTGCCCGTCCAGACACCTCCAGCTAGTCTCTCATTGGTTCTCCCTATTCCTGTTCATTTTCCGCAGAAATTGCAAACTGGGCCAAACAGGAGGTTAAAGGCACTGACTCTCCAAGTGGGGAGAGTGTTAGTAAAGCGTCTGGAATGATGCACCCGAGTACCAGGGGACAAAAACTGAGACACATTTGAACACATTTCCCGATCACACAGTGGATCATACTCTGGGTTCCACATGCATGTTTTAGCTGAAGGAAGATTCCGTTAAACCTGGAGAGTTGAGACCCATGGAATGGATACCATGCAGTTTGAATTCAAAGGGTCTGCATTTGCTCACCAAAGCTCACCAATCGTATCACTGCTGCGTTTATGTTGCTGTACACACCCTGGATTCTCTTTTGGAGACATATAAATCCATAGGTTTTAAGATTCTTACTAGTCAGGTATATTCTTAGGCGTTTAATATGGGGTGTTGAGTCCACTTCGCTGAGCAAGGAGTAGCTCTTGTCTATTACATATTTGGCTTTTGGAACGGTATCTGTGCTAATTTCAATCTCTGGTTTTATGCAGCACTCCAACTCACCTTTCCCCTTAAGCAAGCATAAGTTGGTTTTCTACATTTCAGACCATATTCTTTTTTGTAATTCAGTTCCTGTGTAGCCAAGTTTACATTCCGTGTAGTAGTGATATCTTATGATGTTTCTTTTTCTGTGGGACTTATTTCACTTAGAATCATCGTACCTGAATCCACTCATTATGCTGCTACGAGCCTGATGACATAGATTTCATTGCTGAGTGATATTGCATTGTACGTAAGTACCACAACTTCTTTATCCTATTTTTCTTTTCTGTGATATTGAACTTGTACCGTAAATGAGGTTCTTGTAAACAGAGCCGTCCCAAACTTTGGGGTGGCTGTGTCTTTTTGATTTTAATTTCCCTAAGCTATAGGACCATAAGTGGAAGTGCCCTAGGTTCTGTTGCTTTGTTTTTTGGATGTTTTAGGAAACACCATACACTTCTCCAGAGTGGCTGTTGGCAATTTACATCCCGCCCATCTGCATAAGAAGGTTCCCAGTTCTCCATGGCCTGTCCTGCCTTTCTGGATTTTACACTTTTTTCAGATGACCCTTTTGACCGGGGGGGCAGTGAGACTTCATTGTAGTGCAGATTTCCTTTGCAAGCTTGCTTGGTTGGCCAAAAAGTGCGTATGCGTTTTTTCCTGAATATATTCAGGAAAAAACGCATACGCCCTTTTTGGCCAAGTGCATCATTGTGGACGTTCTACCTCTTTTCCTATGCTTTACATGCAATTCCAGTCTACCTCCTGAAATCGGTTTCCTGCAATTCTGCCCCGCTTTCAAGTCCTCTTGGCAGCCTTACTTTAATATATTTTTGGACGATAGCTGTCATTTATAACTCTGCATGTTTGTGAATTACAGTGCCCCTGAGCTCCTTTCATCAACTCGCTTTCTTGTGAGGTGGCGGCAACACCGCAGGATTGCTTCAGGCCCTAATGTGGTTCTGGCATGGCACTCCGAGCCTTTGGTTAATTCCTCTTCCTGGTGGGAAATGAGAGTTAAATTTGTCCGTCCAGACACCTCCAGCTAGTCTCTCATTGGTTCTCCCTATTCCTGTTCATTTTCCGCAGAAATTGCAAACTGGGCCAAACAGGAGGTTAAAGGCACTGACTCTCCAAGTGGGGAGAGTGTTAGTAAAGCGTCTGGAATGTTGCACCTGAGTACCAGGGGACGAAAACTAAGACACATTTGAACACGTTTCCCGATCACACGGTGGATCATACTCTGGGTTCCACATGCATGTTTTAGCTGAAGGAAGAATCCCTTAAACCTGGAGAGTTGAGAACCATGGAATGGGTACCATGCAATATGAATTCAAAGGGTCTGCATTTGCTCACCGAATCTCACCAATCCGATCACTGCTGCATTTATGCCGCAGTACACACGCTTGATTCTCTTTTGGAGACATATAAATCCATAGGTTTTAAGATTCTTACTAGTCAGGTATATTCTTAGGCGTTTAATATGGGGTGTTGAGTCCACTTCGTTGAGCAAGCAGTAGCTCTTGTCTATTACATATTTGGCTTATGGAAAGGTATCTGTGCTAATTTCAATCTCTGGTTTTATGCAGCACCCCAACTCACCTTTCCCCTTAAGCAAGCATAAGTTGGTGTTCTACATTTGAGACCCTGTTCTGTTTTGTAATTCAGTTCCTGTGTAGCCAAGTTTACATTCCGTGTAGTAGTGATATCTTATGATGTTTCTTTTTCTGTGTGACTTATTTCACTTAGAATCATCGTACCTGAATCCACTCATTATGCTGCTACTGGCCTGATGACATAGATTTCATTGCTGAGTGATATTGCATTGTATGTAAGTACCACAACTTCTTTATCCATTTTTCGCTTTCTGCGATATTGAACTTGTACTGTAAACGAGGTTCTTGTAAACAGAGCCATGCCAAATATTGGAGTGGCTGTGTCTTTTCGATTTTAATTTCCCTAAGCTATAGGACCATAAGTGGAAGTGCCCTAGGCTCTGTTGCTTTGTTTTTTAGATGTTTCAGGAAACACCATACACTTCTCCAGAGTGGCTGTTGGCAATTTACATCCCGCGCATCAGCATAACAAGGCTCCCAGTTCTCCAAGGCCTGTCCTGCCTTTCTGGATTTTACACTTTTTTCAGATGGCCCTTTTGACCGGGGGGCAGTGAGACTTCATTGCAGTGCAGATTTCCTTTGCAAGCTTGCTTGGTTGGCCAAAAAGGGCGTATGCGTTTTTTCCTGAATATATTCAGGAAAAAACGCATACGTCCTTTTTGGCCAAGTGCATCATTGTGGACGTTCTGCCTCTTTTCCTATGCTTTACATGCAATTCCAGTCTACCTCCTGAAATCGGTTTCCTGCAATTCTGCCCCGCTTTCAAGTCCTCTTGGCAGCCTTACTTCAATATATTTTTAGACGATAGCTGTCATTTATAACTCTGCAAGTTTGTGAATTACAGGGCCCCTGAGCTCCTTTCTTCAACTCGCTTTCTTGTGAGCTGGCCACAACACCGCAGGATTGCTTCAGGCCCTAGTGTGGTTCCGGCATGGCACGCTGAGCCTTTGGTTAATTCCTCTTCCTGGTGGGAAATGAGAGTTAAATTTGCCCGTCCAGACACCTCCAGCTAGTCTCTCATTGGTTCTCCCTATTCCTGTTCATTTTCCGCAGAAATTGCAAACTGGGCCAAACAGGAGGTTAAAGGCACTGACTCTCCAAGTGGGGAGAGTGTTAGTAAAGCGTCTGGAATGATGCACCCGAGTACCAGGGGACAAAAACTGAGACACATTTGAACACGTTTCCCGATCACACAGTGGATCATACTCTGGGTTCCACATGCATGTTTTAGCTGAAGGAAGATTCCGTTAAACCTGGAGAGTTGAGACCCATGGAATGGATACCATGCAGTTTGAATTCAAAGGGTCTGCATTTGCTCACCAAAGCTCACCAATCGTATCACTGCTGCGTTTATGTTGCTGTACACACCCTGGATTCTCTTTTGGAGACATATAAATCCATAGGTTTTAAGATTCTTACTAGTCAGGTATATTCTTAGGCGTTTAATATGGGGTGTTGAGTCCACTTCGCTGAGCAAGGAGTAGCTCTTGTCTATTACATATTTGGCTTTTGGAACGGTATCTGTGCTAATTTTAATCTCTGTTTTTATGCAGCACTCCAACTCACCTTTCCCCTTAAGCAAGCATAAGTTGGTTTTCTACATTTGAGACCATATTCTTTTTTGTAATTCAGTTCCTGTGTAGCCAAGTTTACATTCCGTGTAGTAGTGATATCTTATGATGTTTCTTTTTCTGTGTGACTTATTTCACTTAGAATCATCGTACCTGAATCCACTCATTATGCTGCTATGAGCCTGATGACATAGATTTCATTGCTGAGTGATATTGCATTGTACGTAAGTACCACAACTTCTTTATCCTATTTTTCTTTTCTGTGATATTGAACTTGTACCGTAAATGAGGTTCTTGTAAACAGAGCCGTCCCAAACTTTGGGGTGGCTGTGTCTTTTTGATTTTAATTTCCCTAAGCTATAGGACCATAAGTGGAAGTGCCCTAGGTTCTGTTGCTTTGTTTTTTGGATGTTTTAGGAAACACCATACACTTCTCCAGAGTGGCTGTTGGCAATTTACATCCCGCCCATCTGCATAAGAAGGTTCCCAGTTCTCCATGGCCTGTCCTGCCTTTCTGGATTTTACACTTTTTTCAGATGACCCTTTTGACCGGGGGGCAGTGAGACTTCATTGTAGTGCAGATTTCCTTTGCAAGCTTGCTTGGTTGGCCAAAAAGTGCGTATGCGTTTTTTCCTGAATATATTCAGGAAAAAACGCATATGCCCTTTTTGGCCAAGTGCATCATTGTGGACGTTCTACCTCTTTTCCTATGCTTTACATGCAATTCCAGTCTACCTCCTGAAATCGGTTTCCTGCAATTCTGCCCCGCTTTCAAGTCCTCTTGGCAGCCTTACTTTAATATATTTTTGGACGATAGCTGTCATTTATAACTCTGCATGTTTGTGAATTACAGTGCCCCTGAGCTCCTTTCATCAACTCGCTTTCTTGTGAGGTGGCGGCAACACCGCAGGATTGCTTCAGGCCCTAATGTGGTTCTGGCATGGCACTCCGAGCCTTTGGTTAATTCCTCTTCCTGGTGGGAAATGAGAGTTAAATTTGTCCGTCCAGACACCTCCAGGTAGTCTCTCATTGGTTCTCCCTATTCCTGTTCATTTTCCGCAGAAATTGCAAACTGGGCCAAACAGGAGGTTAAAGGCACTGACTCTCCAAGTGGGGAGAGTGTTAGTAAAGCGTCTGGAATGTTGCACCTGAGTACCAGGGGACGAAAACTAAGACACATTTGAACACGTTTCCCGATCACACGGTGGATCATACTCTGGGTTCCACATGCATGTTTTAGCTGAAGGAAGAATCCCTTAAACCTGGAGAGTTGAGAACCATGGAATGGGTACCATGCAATATGAATTCAAAGGGTCTGCATTTGCTCACCGAATCTCACCAATCCGATCACTGCTGCATTTATGCCGCAGTACACACGCTTGATTCTCTTTTGGAGACATATAAATCCATAGGTTTTAAGATTCTTACTAGTCAGGTATATTCTTAGGCGTTTAATATGGGGTGTTGAGTCCACTTCGTTGAGCAAGCAGTAGCTCTTGTCTATTACATATTTGGCTTATGGAAAGGTATCTGTGCTAATTTCAATCTCTGGTTTTATGCAGCACCCCAACTCACCTTTCCCCTTAAGCAAGCATAAGTTGGTGTTCTACATTTGAGACCCTGTTCTGTTTTGTAATTCAGTTCCTGTGTAGCCAAGTTTACATTCCGTGTAGTAGTGATATCTTATGATGTTTCTTTTTCTGTGTGACTTATTTCACTTAGAATCATCGTACCTGAATCCACTCATTATGCTGCTACTGGCCTGATGACATAGATTTCATTGCTGAGTGATATTGCATTGTATGTAAGTACCACAACTTCTTTATCCATTTTTCGCTTTCTGCGATATTGAACTTGTACTGTAAACGAGGTTCTTGTAAACAGAGCCATGCCAAATATTGGAGTGGCTGTGTCTTTTCGATTTTAATTTCCCTAAGCTATAGGACCATAAGTGGAAGTGCCCTAGGCTCTGTTGCTTTGTTTTTTAGATGTTTCAGGAAACACCATACACTTCTCCAGAGTGGCTGTTGGCAATTTACATCCCGCGCATCAGCATAACAAGGCTCCCAGTTCTCCAAGGCCTGTCCTGCCTTTCTGGATTTTACACTTTTTTCAGATGGCCCTTTTGACCGGGGGGCAGTGAGACTTCATTGCAGTGCAGATTTCCTTTGCAAGCTTGCTTGGTTGGCCAAAAAGGGCGTATGCGTTTTTTCCTGAATATATTCAGGAAAAAACGCATACGTCCTTTTTGGCCAAGTGCATCATTGTGGACGTTCTGCCTCTTTTCCTATGCTTTAAATGCAATTCCAGTCTACCTCCTGAAATCGGTTTCCTGCAATTCTGCCCCACTTTCAAGTCCTCTTGGCAGCCTTACTTCAATATATTTTTGGACGATAGCTGTCATTTATTACTCTGCAAGTTTGTGAATTACAGGGCCCCTGAGCTCCTTTCTTCAACTCGCTTTCTTGTGAGCTGGCCACAACACCGCAGGATTGCTTCAGGCCCTAGTGTGGTTCCGGCATGGCACGCTGAGCCTTTGGTTAATTCCTCTTCCTGGTGGGAAATGAGAGTTAAATTTGCCCGTCCAGACACCTCCAGCTAGTCTCTCATTGGTTCTCCCTATTCCTGTTCATTTTCCGCAGAAATTGCAAACTGGGCCAAACAGGAGGTTAAAGGCACTGACTCTCCAAGTGGGGAGAGTGTTAGTAAAGCGTCTGGAATGATGCACCCGAGTACCAGGGGACAAAAACTGAGACACATTTGAACACGTTTCCCGATCACACAGTGGATCATACTCTGGGTTCCACATGCATGTTTTAGCTGAAGGAAGATTCCGTTAAACCTGGAGAGTTGAGACCCATGGAATGGATACCATGCAGTTTGAATTCAAAGGGTCTGCATTTGCTCACCAAAGCTCACCAATCGTATCACTGCTGCGTTTATGTTGCTGTACACACCCTGGATTCTCTTTTGGAGACATATAAATCCATAGGTTTTAAGATTCTTACTAGTCAGGTATATTCTTAGGCGTTTAATATGGGGTGTTGAGTCCACTTCGCTGAGCAAGGAGTAGCTCTTGTCTATTACATATTTGGCTTTTGGAACGGTATCTGTGCTAATTTCAATCTCTGGTTTTATGCAGCACTCCAACTCACCTTTCCCCTTAAGCAAGCATAAGTTGGTTTTCTACATTTGAGACCATATTCTTTTTTGTAATTCAGTTCCTGTGTAGCCAAGTTTACATTCCGTGTAGTAGTGATATCTTATGATGTTTCTTTTTCTGTGGGACTTATTTCACTTAGAATCATCGTACCTGAATCCACTCATTATGCTGCTACGAGCCTGATGACATAGATTTCATTGCTGAGTGATATTGCATTGTACGTAAGTACCACAACTTCTTTATCCTATTTTTGCTTTCTGTGATATTGAACTTGTACCGTAAATGAGGTTCTTGTAAACAGAGCCGTCCCAAACTTTGGGGTGGCTGTGTCTTTTTGATTTTAATTTCCCTAAGCTATAGGACCATAAGTGGAAGTGCCCTAGGTTCTTTTGCTTTGTTTTTTGGATGTTTTAGGAAACACCATACACTTCTCCAGAGTGGCTGTTGGCAATTTACATCCCGCCCATCTGCATAAGACGGTTCCCAGTTCTCCATGGCCTGTCCTGCCTTTCTGGATTTTACACTTTTTTCAGATGACCCTTTTGACCGGGGGGCAGTGAGACTTCATTGTAGTGCAGATTTCTTTGCAAGCTTGCTTGGTTGGCCAAAAAGGGCGTATGCGTTTTTTCCTGAATATATTCAGGAAAAAACGCATACGCCCTTTTTGGCCAAGTGCATCATTGTGGACGTTCTGCCTCTTTTCCTATGCTTTACGTGCAATTCCAGTCTACCTCCTGAAATCGGTTTCCTGCAATTCTGCCCCGCTTTCAAGTCCTCTTGGCAGCCTTACTTAAATATATTTTTGGACGATAGCTGTCATTTATAACTCTGCATGTTTGTGAATTACAGTGCCCCTGAGCTCCTTTCATCAACTCGCTTTCTTGTGAGCTGGCGGCAACACCGCAGGATTGCTTCAGGCCCTAATATGGTTCTGGCATGGCACTCCGAGCCTTTGGTTAATTCGTCTTCCTGGTGGGAAATGAGAGTTAAATTTGTCCGTCCAGACACCTCCAGCTAGTCTCTCATTGGTTCTCCCTATTCCTGTTCATTTTCCGCAGAAATTGCAAACTGGGCCAAACAGGAGGTTAAAGGCACTGACTCTCCAAGTGGGGAGAGTGTTAGTAAAGCGTCTGGAATGTTGCACCTGAGTACCAGGGGACGAAAACT
Source organism: Grampus griseus (assembly GCF_964374135.1). Taxonomy (NCBI): domain Eukaryota; kingdom Metazoa; phylum Chordata; class Mammalia; order Artiodactyla; family Delphinidae; genus Grampus; species Grampus griseus. The sequence continues at coordinate 46,919 of NW_028132645.1, forward strand.
AAGACACATTTGAACACGTTTCCCGATCACACGGTGGATCATACTCTAGGTTCCGCATGCATGTTTTAGCTGAAGGAAGAATCCCTTAAACCTGGAGAGTTGAGAACCATGGAATGGGTACCATGCAATATGAATTCAAAGGGTCTGCATTTGCTCACCGAATCTCACCAATCCGATCACTGCTGCATTTATGCCGCAGTACACACGCTTGATTCTCTTTTGGAGACATATAAATCCATAGGTTTTAAGATTCTTACTAGTCAGGTATATTCTTAGGCGTTTAATATGGGGTGTTGAGTCCACTTCGTTGAGCAAGCAGTAGCTCTTGTCTATTACATATTTGGCTTATGGAAAGGTATCTGTGCTAATTTCAATCTCTGGTTTTATGCAGCACCCCAACTCACCTTTCCCCTTAAGCAAGCATAAGTTGGTGTTCTACATTTGAGACACTGTTCTGTTTTGTAATTCGGTTCCTGTGTAGCCAAGTTTACATTCCGTGTAGTAGTGATATCTTATGATGTTTCTTTTTCTGTGTGACTTATTTCACTTAGAATCATCGTACCTGAATCCACTCATTATGCTGCTACTGGCCTGATGACATAGATTTCATTGCTGAGTGATATTGCATTGTATGTAAGTACCACAACTTCTTTATCCATTTTTCGCTTTCTGCGATATTGAACTTGTACTGTAAACGAGGTTCTTGTAAACAGAGCCATGCCAAATATTGGAGTGGCTGTGTCTTTTCGATTTTAATTTCCCTAAGCTATAGGACCATAAGTGGAAGTGCCCTAGGCTCTGTTGCTTTGTTTTTTAGATGTTTCAGGAAACACCATACACTTCTCCAGAGTGGCTGTTGGCAATTTACATCCCGCGCATCAGCATAACAAGGCTCCCAGTTCTCCAAGGCCTGTCCTGCCTTTCTGGATTTTACACTTTTTTCAGATGGCCCTTTTGACCGGGGGGCAGTGAGACTTCATTGCAGTGCAGATTTCCTTTGCAAGCTTGCTTGGTTGGCCAAAAAGGACGTATGCGTTTTTTCCTGAATATATTCAGGAAAAAACGCATACGCCCTTTTTGGCCAAGTGCATCATTGTGGACGTTCTGCCTCTTTTCCTATGCTTTACATGCAATTCCAGTCTACCTCCTGAAATCGGTTTCCTGCAATTCTGCCCCGCTTTCAAGTCCTCTTGGCAGCCTTACTTCAATATATTTTTGGACGATAGCTGTCATTTATAACTCTGCAGGTTTGTGAATTACAGGGCCCCTGAGCTCCTTTCTTCAACTCGCTTTCTTGTGAGCTGGCCACAACACCGCAGGATTGCTTCAGGCCCTAGTGTGGTTCCGGCATGGCACGCTGAGCCTTTGGTTAATTCCTCTTCCTGGTGGGAAATGAGAGTTAAATTTGCCCGTCCAGACACCTCCAGCTAGTCTCTCATTGGTTCTCCCTATTCCTGTTCATTTTCCGCAGAAATTGCAAACTGGGCCAAACAGGAGGTTAAAGGCACTGACTCTCCAAGTGGGGAGAGTGTTAGTAAAGCGTCTGGAATGATGCACCCGAGTACCAGGGGACAAAAACTGAGACACATTTGAACACGTTTCCCGATCACACAGTGGATCATACTCTGGGTTCCACATGCATGTTTTAGCTGAAGGAAGATTCCGTTAAACCTGGAGAGTTGAGACCCATGGAATGGATACCATGCAGTTTGAATTCAAAGGGTCTGCATTTGCTCACCAAAGCTCACCAATCGTATCACTGCTGCGTTTATGTTGCTGTACACACCCTGGATTCTCTTTTGGAGACATATAAATCCATAGGTTTTAAGATTCTTACTAGTCAGGTATATTCTTAGGCGTTTAATATGGGGTGTTGAGTCCACTTCGCTGAGCAAGGAGTAGCTCTTGTCTATTACATATTTGGCTTTTGGAACGGTATCTGTGCTAATTTCAATCTCTGGTTTTATGCAGCACTCCAACTCACCTTTGCCCTTAAGCAAGCATAAGTTGGTTTTCTACATTTGAGACCATATTCTTTTTTGTAATTCAGTTCCTGTGTAGCCAAGTTTACATTACATGTAGTAGTGATATCTTATGATGTTTCTTTTTCTGTGGGACTTATTTCACTTAGAATCATCGTACCTGAATCCACTCATTATGCTGCTACGAGCCTGATGACATAGATTTCATTGCTGAGTGATATTGCATTGTACGTAAGTACCACAACTTCTTTATCCTATTTTTGCTTTCTGTGATATTGAACTTGTACCGTAAATGAGGTTCTTGTAAACAGAGCCGTCCCAAACTTTGGGGTGGCTGTGATTTTTTGATTTTAATTTCCCTAAGCTATAGGACCATAAGTGGAAGTGCCCTAGGTTCTGTTGCTTTGTTTTTTGGATGTTTTAGGAAACACCATACACTTCTCCAGAGTGGCTGTTGGCAATTTACATCCCGCCCATCTGCATAAGAAGGTTCCCAGTTCTCCATGGCCTGTCCTGCCTTTCTGGATTTTACACTTTTTTCAGATGACCCTTTTGACCGGGGGGCAGTGAGACTTCATTGTAGTGCAGATTTCCTTTGCAAGCTTGCTTGGTTGGCCAAAAAGGGCGTATGCGTTTTTTCCTGAATATATTCAGGAAAAAACGCATACGCCCTTTTTGGCCAAGTGCATCATTGTGGACGTTCTGCCTCTTTTCCTATGCTTTACATGCAATTCCAGTCTACCTCCTGAAATCGGTTTCCTGCAATTCTGCCCCGCTTTCAAGTCCTCTTGGCAGCCTTACTTAAATATATTTTTGGACGATAGCTGTCATTTATAACTCTGCATGTTTGTGAATTACAGTGCCCCTGAGCTCCTTTCATCAACTCGCTTTCTTGTGAGCTGGCGGCAACACCGCAGGATTGCTTCAGGCCCTAATGTGGTTCTGGCATGGCACTCCGAGCCTTTGGTTAATTCCTCTTCCTGGTGGGAAATGAGAGTTAAATTTGTCCGTCCAGACACCTCCAGCTAGTCTCTCATTGGTTCTCCCTATTCCTGTTCATTTTCCGCAGAAATTGCAAACTGGGCCAAACAGGAGGTTAAAGGCACTGACTCTCCAAGTGGGGAGAGTGTTAGTAAAGCGTCTGGAATGTTGCACCCGAGTACCAGGGGACGAAAACTGAGACACATTTGAACACATTTCCCGATCACACGTTGGATCATACTCTGGGTTCCACATGCATGTTTTAGCTGAAGGAAGAATCCCTTAAACCTGGAGAGTTGAGAACCATGGAATGGGTACCATGCAATATGACTTCAAAGGGTCTGCATTTGCTCACCGAACCTCACCAATCCGATCACTGCTGCATTTATGCCGCTGTACACACGCTTGATTCTCTTTCAGAGACATATACATCCATAGGTTTTAAGATTCTTACTAGTCAGTTATATTCTTAGGCGTTTAATAAGGGGTGTTGAGTCCACTTCGTTGAGCAAGGAGTAGCTCTTGTCTATTACATATTTGGCTTATGGAAAGGTATCTGTGTTAATTTCAATCTCTGGTTTTATGCAGCACCCCAACTCACCTTTCCCCTTAAGCAAGCATAAGTTGGTTTTCTACATTTGAGACACTATTCTGTTTTGTAATTCAGTTCCTGTGTAGCCAAGTTTACATTCCGTGTAGTAGTGATATCTTATGATGTTTCTTTTTCTGTGTGGCTTATTTCACTTAGAATCATCGTACCTGAATCCACTCATTATGCTGCTACTGGCCTGATGACATAGATTTCATTGCTGAGTGATATTGCATTGTACGTAAGTACCACAACTTCTTTATCCATTTTTCGCTTTCTGCGATATAGAACTTGTACTGTAAACGAGGTTCTTGTAAACAGAGCCGTCCCAAACTTTGGGGTGGCTGTGTCTTTTTGATTTTAATTTCCCTAAGCTATAGGACCATAAGTGGAAGTGCCCTAGGATCTGTTGCTTTGTTTTTTAGATGTTTCAGGAAACACCATACACTTCTCCAGAGTGGCTGTTGGCAATTTACATCCCGCCCATCAGCATAAGAAGGCTCCCAGTTCTCCATGGCCTGTCCTGCCTTTCTGGATTTTACACTTTTTTCAGATGGCCCTTTTGACCGGGGGGCAGTGAGACTTCATTGTAGTGCAGATTTCCTTTGCAATCTTGCTTGGTTGGCCAAAAAGGGCGTGTGCGTTTTTTCCTGAATATATTCAGGAAAAAACGCATACGCCCTTTTGGGCCAAGTGCATCATTGTGGACGTTCTGCCTCTTTTCCTATGCTTTACATGCAATTCCAGTCTACCTCCTGAAATCGGTTTCCTGCAATTCTGCCCCGCTTTCAAGTCCTCTTGGCAGCCTTACTTCAATATATTTTTTGGACGATAGCTGTCATTTATAACTCTGCAGGTTTGTGAATTACAGTGCCCCTGAGCTCCTTTATCAACTCGCTTTCTTGTGAGCTGGCCGCAACACCGCAGGATTGCTTCAGGCCCTAGTGTGGTTCCGGCATGGCTCGCTGAGCCTTTGGTTAATTCCGCTTCCTGGTGGGAAATGAGAGTTAAATTTGCCCGTCCAGACACCTCCAGCTAGTCTCTCATTGGTTCTCCCTATTCCTGTTCATTTTCCGCAGAAATTGCAAACTGGGCCAAACAGGAGGTTAAAGGCACTGACTCTCCAAGTGGGGAGAGTGTTAGTAAAGCGTCTGGAATGTTGCACCCGAGTACCAGGGGACGAAAACTAAGACACATTTGAACACGTTTCCCGATCACACGGTGGATCATACTCTGGGTTCCACATGCATGTTTTAGCTGAAGGAAGATTCCGTTAAACCTGGAGAGTTGAGACCCATGGAATGGATACCATGCAGTTTGAATTCAAAGGGTCTGCATTTGCTCACCAAAGCTCACCAATCGTATCACTGCTGCGTTTATGATGCTGTACACACCCTGGATTCTCTTTTGGAGACATATAAATCCATAGGTTTTAAGATTCTTACTACTCAGGTATATTCTTAGGCGTTTAATATGGGGTGTTGAGTCCACTTCGCTGAGCAAGGAGTAGCTCTTGTCTATTACATATTTGGCTTTTGGAACGGTATCTGTGCTAATTTCAATCTCTGGTTTTATGCAGCACTCCAACTCACCTTTCCCCTTAAGCAAGCATAAGTTGGTTTTCTACATTTGAGACCATATTCTTTTTTGTAATTCAGTTCCTGTGTAGCCAAGTTTACATTCCGTGTAGTAGTGATATCTTATGATGTTTCTTTTTCTGTGTGACTTATTTCACTTAGAATCATCGTACCTGAATCCACTCATTATGCTGCTACGAGCCTGATGACATAGATTTCATTGCTGAGTGATATTGCATTGTACGTAAGTACCACAACTTCTTTATCCTATTTTTGCTTTCTGTGATATTGAACTTGTACCGTAAATGAGGTTCTTGTAAACAGAGCCGTCCCAAACTTTGGGGTGGCTGTGTCTTTTTGATTTTAATTTCCCTAAGCTATAGGACCATAAGTGGAAGTGCCCTAGGTTCTGTTGCTTTGTTTTTTGGATGTTTTAGGAAACACCATACACTTCTCCAGAGTGGCTGTTGGCAATTTACATCCCGCCCATCTGCATAAGAAGGTTCCCAGTTCTCCATGGCCTGTCCTGCCTTTCTGGATTTTACACTTTTTTCAGATGACCCTTTTGACCGGGGGGCAGTGAGACTTCATTGTAGTGCAGATTTCCTTTGCAAGCTTGCTTGGTTGGCCAAAAAGGGCGTATGCGTTTTTTCCTGAATATATTCAGGAAAAAACGCATACGCCCTTTTTGGCCAAGTGCATCATTGTGGACGTTCTGCCTCTTTTCCTATGCTTTACATGCAATTCCAGTCTACCTCCTGAAATCGGTTTCCTGCAATTCTGCCCCGCTTTCAAGTCCTCTTGGCAGCCTTACTTCAATATATTTTTGGACGATAGCTGTCATTTATAACTCTGCATGTTTGTGAATTACAGTGCCCCTGAGCTCCTTTCATCAACTCGCTTTCTTGTGAGCTGGCGGCAACACCGCAGGATTGCTTCAGGCCCTAATGTGGTTCTGGCATGGCACTCCGAGCCTTTGGTTAATTCCTCTTCCTGGTGGGAAATGAGAGTTAAATTTGTCCGTCCAGACACCTCCAGCTAGTCTCTCATTGGTTCTCCCTATTCCTGTTCATTTTCCGCAGAAATTGCAAACTGGGCCAAACAGGAGGGTAAAGGCACTGACTCTCCGAGTGGGGAGAGTGTTAGTAAAGCGTCTGGAATGTTGCACCCGAGTACCAGGGGACGAAAACTGAGACACATTTGAACACATTTCCCGATCACACGTTGGATCATACTCTGGGTTCCACATGCATGTTTTAGCTGAAGGAAGAATCCCTTAAACCTGGAGAGTTGAGACCCATGGAATGGGTACCATGCAATATGACTTCAAAGGGTCTGCATTTGCTCACCGAACCTCACCAATCCGATCACTGCTGCATTTATGCCGCTGTACACACGTTTGATTCTCTTTCGGAGACATATAAATCCATAGGTTTTAAGATTCTTACTAGTCAGTTATATTCTTAGGCTTTTAATAAGGAGTGTTGAGTCCACTTCGTTGAGCAAGGAGTAGCTCATGTCTATTACATATTTGGCTTATGGAAAGGTATCTGTGTTAATTTCAATCTCTGGTTTTATGCAGCACCCCAACTCACCTTTCCCCTTAAGCAAGCATAAGTTGGTTTTCTACATTTGAGACACTATTCTGTTTTGTAATTCAGTTCCTGTGTAGCCAAGTTTACATTCCGTGTAGTAGTGATATCTTATGATGTTTCTTTTTCTGTGTGACTTATTTCACTTAGAATCATCGTACCTGAATCCACTCATTATGCTGCTACTGGCCTGATGACATAGATTTCATTGCTGAGTGATATTGCATTGTACGTAAGTACCACAACTTCTTTATCCATTTTTCGCTTTCTGCGATATAGAACTTGTACTGTAAACGAGGTTCTTGTAAACAGAGCCGTCCCAAACTTTGGGGTGGCTGTGTCTTTTTGATTTTAATTTCCCTAATCTATAGGACCATAAGTGGAAGTGCCCTAGGCTCTGTTGCTTTGTTTTTTAGATGTTTCAGGAAACACCATACACTTCTCCAGAGTGGCTGTTGGCAATTTACATCCCGCCCATCAGCATAACAACGCTCCCAGTTCTCCATGGCCTGTCCTGCCTTTCTGGATTTTACACTTTTTTCAGATGGCCCTTTTGACCGGGGGGCAGTGAGACTTCATTGTAGTGCAGATTTCCTTTTCAAGCTTGCTTGGTTGGCCAAAAAGTGCGTATGCGTTTTTTCCTGAATATATTCAGGAAAAAACGCATACGCCCTTTTGGGCCAAGTGCATCATTGTGGACGTTCTGCCTCTTTTCCTATGCTTTACATGCAATTCCAGTCTACCTCCTGAAATCGGTTTCCTGCAATTCTGCCCCGCTTTCAAGTCCTCTTGGCAGCCTTACTTCAATATATTTTTTGGACGATAGCTGTCATTTATAACTCTGCAGGTTTGTGAATTACAGTGCCCCTGAGCTCCTTTCTTCAACTCGCTTTCTTGTGAGCTGGCCGCGACACCGCAGGATTGCTTCAGGCCCTAGTGTGGTTCCGGCATGGCTCGCTGAGCCTTTGGTTAATTCCGCTTCCTGGTGGGAAATGAGAGTTAAATTTGCCCGTCCAGACACCTCCAGCTAGTCTCTCATTGGTTCTCCCTATTCCTGTTCATTTTCCGCAGAAATTGCAAACTGGGTCAAACAGGAGGTTAAAGGCACTGACTCTCCAAGTGGGGAGAGTGTTAGTAAAGCGTCTGGAATGTTGCACCTGAGTACCAGGGGACGAAAACTAAGACACATTTGAACACGTTTCCCGATCACACAGTGGATCATACTCTGGGTTCCGCATGCATGTTTTAGCTGAAGGAAGAATCCCTTAAACCTGGAGAGTTGAGAACCATGGAATGGGTACCATGCAATATGAATTCAAAGGGTCTGCATTTGCTCACCGAATCTCGCCAATCCGATCACTGCTGCATTTATGCCGCAGTACACACGCTTGATTCTCTTTTGGAGACATATAAATCCATAGGTTTTAAGATTCTTACTAGTCAGGTATATTCTTAGGCGTTTAATATGGGGTGTTTAGTCCACTTCGTTGAGCAAGCAGTAGCTCTTGTCTATTACATATTTGGCTTATGGAAAGGTATCTGTGCTAATTTCAATCTCTGGTTTTATGCAGCACCCCAACTCACCTTTCCCCTTAAGCAAGCATAAGTTGGTGTTCTACATTTGAGACCCTGTTCTGTTTTGTAATTCAGTTCCTGTGTAGCCAAGTTTACATTCCGTGTAGTAGTGATATCTTATGATGTTTCTTTTTCTGTGTGACTTATTTCACTTAGAATCATCGTACCTGAATCCACTCATTATGCTGCTACTGGCCTGATGACATAGATTTCATTGCTGAGTGATATTGCATTGTATGTAAGTACCACAACTTCTTTATCCATTTTTCGCTTTCTGCGATATTGAACTTGTACTGTAAACGAGGTTCTTGTAAACAGAGCCATGCCAAATATTGGAGTGGCTGTGTCTTTTCGATTTTAATTTCCCTAAGCTATAGGACCATAAGTGGAAGTGCCCTAGGCTCTGTTGCTTTGTTTATTAGATGTTTCAGGAAACACCATACACTTCTCCAGAGTGGCTGTTGGCAATTTACATCCCGCGCATCAGCATAACAAGGCTCCCAGTTCTCCAAGGCCTGTCCTGCCTTTCTGGATTTTACACTTTTTTCAGATGGCCCTTTTGACCGGGGGGCAGTGAGACTTCATTGCAGTGCAGATTTCCTTTGCAAGCTTGCTTGGTTGGCCAAAAAGGGCGTATGCGTTTTTTCCTGAATATATTCAGGAAAAAACGCATACGCCCTTTTTGGCCAAGTGCATCATTGTGGACGTTCTGCCTCTTTTCCTATGCTTTACATGCAATTCCAGTCTACCTCCTGAAATCGGTTTCCTGCAATTCTGCCCCGCTTTCAAGTCCTCTTGGCAGCCTTACTTCAATATATTTTTGGACGATAGCTGTCATTTATAACTCTGCAGGTTTGTGAATTACAGGGCCCCTGAGCTCCTTTCTTCAACTCGCTTTCTTGTGAGCTGGCCACAACACCGCAGGATTGCTTCAGGCCCTAGTGTGGTTCCGGCATGGCACGCTGAGCCTTTGGTTAATTCCTCTTCCTGGTGGGAAATGAGAGTTAAATTTGCCCGTCCAGACACCTCCAGCTAGTCTCTCATTGGTTCTCCCTATTCCTGTTCATTTTCCGCAGAAATTGCAAACTGGGCCAAACAGGAGGTTAAAGGCACTGACTCTCCAAGTGGGGAGAGTGTTATTAAAGCGTCTGGAATGATGCACCCGAGTACCAGGGGACAAAAACTGAGACACATTTGAACACGTTTCCCGATCACACAGTGGATCATACTCTGGGTTCCACATGCATGTTTTAGCTGAAGGAAGAATCCCTTAAACCTGGAGAGTTGAGACCCATGGAATGGGTACCATGCAATATGACTTCAAAGGGTCTGCATTTGCTCACCGAACCTCACCAATCCTATCACTGCTGCGTTTATGCCACTGTACACATGCTTGATTCTCTTTCGGAGACATATAAATCCATAGGTTTTAAGATTCTTACTAGTCAGGTATATTCTTAGGCGTTTAATATGGAGTGTTGAGTCCACTTCGTTGAGCAAGGAGTAGCTCTTGTCTATTACATATTTGGCTTATGGAACGGTATCTGTGCTAATTTCTATCTCTGGTTTTATGCAGCACCCCAACTCACCATTCCCCTTAAGCAAGCATAAGTTGGTTTTCTATATTTGAGACCCTGTTGTGTTTTGTAATTCAGTTCCTGTGTAGACAAGTTTACATTCCATATATTAGTGATAACTTATGATGTTTCTTTTTCTCTGTGACTTATTTCACTTAGAATCATCGTACCTGAATCCACTCATTATGCTGCTACTGGCCTGATGACATAGATTTCATTGCTGAGTGATATTGCATTGTACGTAAGTACCACAATTTCTTTATCCATTTTTCGCTTTCTGCGATATTGAACTTGTACCGTAAACGAGGTTCTTGTAAACAGAGCCGTCCCAAACTTTGGGGTGGCTGTGTCTTTTTGATTTTAATTTCTCTAAGCTATAGGACCTTAAGTGGAAGTGTCCTAGGCTCTGTTGCTCTGTTTTTTAGATGTTTCAGGAAACACCATACACTTCTCCAGAGTGGCTGTTGGCAATTTACATCCCGCCCATCAGCATAAGAAGGCTCCCAGTTCTCCATGGCCTGTCCTGCCTTTCTGGATTTTACACTTTTTTCAGATGGCCCTTTTCACCGGGGGGCAGTGAGACTTCATTGTAGTGCAGATTTCCTTTGCAAGGTTGCTTGGTTGGCCAAAAAGTGCGTATGCGTTTTTTCCTGAATATATTCAGGAAAAAACGCATACGCCCTTTTTGGCCAAGTGCATCATTGTAGACGTTCTGCCTCTTTTCCTATGCTTTACATGCAATTCCAGTCTACCTCCTGAAATCGGTTTCCTGCAATTCTGCCCCGCTTTCAAGTCCTCTTGGCAGCTTTACTTCAATATATTTTTGGACGATAGCTGTCATTTATAACTCTGCAGGTTTGTGAATTACAGGGCCCCTGAGCTCCTTTCTTCAACTCGCTTTCTTGTGAGCTGGCCGCGACACCGCAGGATTGCTTCAGGCCCTAGTGTGGTTCCGGCATGGCACGCTGATCCTTTGGTTAATTCCTCTTCCTGGTGGGAAATGAGAGTTAAATTTGCCCGTCCAGACACCTCCAGCTAGTCTCTCATTGGTTCTCCCTATTCCTGTTCCTTTTCCGCAGAAATTGCAAACTGGGCCAAACAGGATGTTAAAGGCACTGACTCTCCAAGTGGGGAGAGTGTTAGTAAAGCGTCTGGAATGTTGCACCCGAGTACCAGGGGACGAAAACTGAGACACATTTGAACACGTTTCCCGATCACACGGTGGATCATACTCTGGGTTCCACATGCATGTTTTAGCTGAAGGAAGAATCCCTTAAACCTGGAGAGTTGAGACCCATGGAATGGGTACCATGCAATATGACTTCAAAGGGTCTGCATTTGCTCACCGAACCTCACCAATCCTATCACTGCTGCTTTTATGTCGCTGTACACACGCTGGATTCTCTTTCGGAGACATATAAATCCATAGGTTTTAAGATTCTTACTAGTCAGGTATATTCTTAGGCGTTTAATATGGGGTGTTGAGTCCACTTCGTTGAGCAAGGAGTAGCTCTTGTCTATTACATATTTGGCTTATCGAAAGATATCTGTGCTAATTTCAATCTCTGGTTTTATGCAGCACCCCAACTCACCTTTCCCCTTAAGCAAGCATAAGTTGGTTTTCTACATTTGAGACCCTATTCTGTTTTATAATTCAGTTCCTGTGTAGCCAAGTTTACATTCCGTGTATTAGTGATATCTTATGATGTTTCTTTTTCTGTGTGACTTATTTCACTTAGAATCATCGTACCTGAATCCACTCATTATGCTGCTACTGGCCTGATGACGTAGATTTCATTGCTGAGTGATATTGCATTGTACGTAAGTACCACAACTTCTTTATCCATTTTTCACTTTCTGCGATATTGAACTTGTACCGTAAACGAGGTTCTTGTAAACAGAGCCGTCCCAAACTTTGGGGTGGCTGTGTCTTTTTGATTTTAATTTCCCTAAGCTATAGGACCATAAGTGGAAGTGCCCTAGGCTCTGTTGCTTTGTTTTTTAGATGTTTCAGGAAACACCATACACTTCTCCAGAGTGGCTGTTTGCAATTTACATCCCGCCCATCAGCATAACAAGGCTCCCAGTTCTCCATGGCCTGTCCTGCCTTTCTGGATTTTACACTTTTTTCAGATGGCCCTTTTGACCGGGGGGCAGTGAGACTTCATTGTAGTGCAGATTTCCTTTGCAAGCTTGCTTGGTTGGCCAAAAAGGGCGTATGCGTTTTTTCCTGAATATATTCAGGAAAAAACGCATACGCCCTTTTTGGCCAAGTGCATCATTGTGGACGTTCTGCCTCTTTTCCTATGCTTTACATGCAATTCCAGTCTACCTCCTGAAATCGGTTTCCTGCAATTCTGCCCCGCTTTCAAGTCCTCTTGGCAGCCTTACTTCAATATATTTTTGGACGATAGCTGTCATTTATAACTCTGCAGGTTTGTGAATTACAGGGCCCCTGAGCTCCTTTCTTCAACTCGCTTTCTTGTGAGCTGGCCATGACACCGCAGGATTGCTTCAGGCCCTAGTGTGGTTCCGGCATGGCACGCTGAGCCTTTGGTTAATTCCTCTTCCTGGTGGGAAATGAGAGTTAAATTTGCCCGTCCAGACACGTCCAGCTAGTCTCTCATTGGTTCTCCCTATTCCTGTTCCTTTTCCGCAGAAATTGCAAACTGTGCCAAACAGGATGTTAAAGGCACTGACTCTCCAAGTGGGGAGAGTGTTAGTAAAGCGTCTGGAATGTTGCACCCGAGTACCAGGGGACGAAAACTGAGACACATTTGAACACGTTTCCCGATCACACGGTGGATCATACTCTGGGTTCCACATGCATGTTTTAGCTGAAGGAAGAATCCCTTAAACCTGGAGAGTTGAGACCCATGGAATGGGTACCATGCAATATGACTTCAAAAGGTCTGCATTTGCTCACCGAACCTCACCAATCCTATCACTGCTGCTTTTATGTCGCTGTACACACGCTGGATACTCTTTTGGAGACATATAAATCCATAAGTTTTAAGATTCTTACTAGTCAGGTATATTCTTAGGCGTTTAATATGGGGTGTTGAGTCCACTTCGTTGAGCAAGCAGTAGCTCTTGTCTATTACATATTTGGCTTATTGAAAGATATCTGTGCTAATTTCAATCTCTGGTTTTATGCAGCACCCCAACTCACCTTTCCCCTTAAGCAAGCATAAGTTGGTTTTCTACATTTGAGACCCTGTCCTGTTTAGTAATTCAGTTCCTGTGTAGCCAAGTTTACATTCCATGTATTAGTGATAACAAATGATGTTTCTTTTTCTGTGTGACTTATTTCACTTAGAATCATCGTACCTGAATCCACTCATTGTGCTGCTAAGGGCCTGATGACATAGATTTCGTCGCTCAGTGATATTGCACTGTAAGTAAGTACCTCAGCTTCTTTATCCATTTCTGGCTTTCTTTGATATTGAACTTGTACCGTAAATGAGGTTCTTGTAAACAGAGCCGTCCCAAACTTCGGGGTTGCTGTGCCTTTTTGATTTTAATTTCCCTAAGCTATAGGACCATAAGTGGAAGTGCCCTTGGCTCTGTTGCTTTGTTTTTTAGATGTTTCAGGAAACACCATACACTTCTCCAGAGTGGCTTTTGGCAATTTACATCCCACCCATCAGCATAACAAGGCTCACAGTTCTCCATGGCCTGTCCTGCCTTTCTGGATTATACACTTTTTTCAGATGGCCCTTTTGACCGGGGGGCAGTGAGACTTCATTGTAGTGTAGATTTCCTTTGCAAGCTTGCTTGGTTGGCCAAAAAGGGCGTATGCGTTTTTTCCTGAATATATTCAGGAAAAAACGCATACGCCCTTTTTGGCCAAGTGCATCATTGTGGACCTTCTGCCTCTTTTCCTATGCTTTACATGCAATTCCAGTCTACCTCCTGAAATCTGTTTCCTGCAATTCTGCCCCGCTTTCAAGTTCTCTTGGCAGCCTTACTTCAATATATTTTTGGACGATAGCTGTCATTTATAACTCTGCAGGTTTGTGAATTACAGGGCCCCTGAGCTCCTTTCTTCAACTCGCTTTCTTGTGAGCTGGCCGCAACACCGCAGGATTGCTTCAGGCCCTAGTGTGGTTCCGGCATGGCACACTGAGCCTTTGGTTAATTCCTCTTCCTGCTGGGAAATGAGAATTATATTTGCCCGTCCAGACACCTCCAGCTAGTCTCTCATTGGTTCTCCCTATTCCTGTTCATTTTCCGCAGAAATTGCAAACTGGGCCAAACAGGAGGTTAAAGGCACTGACTCTCCAAGTGGGGAGAGTGTTAATAAAGCGTCTGGAATGTTGCACCCGAGTACCAGGGGACGAAAACTGAGACACATTTGAACAAGTTTCCCGATCACATGGTGGATCATACTCTGGGTTCCACCTGCATGTTTTAGCTGAAGGAAGGATCCCTTAAACCTGGAGAGTTGAGACCCATGGAATGGGTACAATGCAATATGACTTCAAAGGGTCTGCATTTGCTCACCGATCCTCACCAATCCAATCACTGCTGCGTTTATGCCGTTGTACACATGCTTGATTCTCTTTCAGAGACATATAAATCCATAGGTTTTAAGATTCTTACTAGTCAGGTATATTCTTAGGCGTTTAATATGGGGTGTTGAGTCCACTTCGTTGAGCAAGCAGTAGCTCTTGTCTATTACATATTTGGCTTATGGAAAGGTATCTGTGCTAACTTCAATCTCTGGTTTTATGCAGCACCCCAACTCACCTTTCCCCTTAAGCAAGCATAAGTTGGTTTTCTACATTTGAGACCCTATTCTGTTTTATAATTCAGTTCCTGTGTAGCCAAGTTTACATTCCGTGTATTAGTGATATCTTATGATGTTTCTTTTTCTGTGTGACTTATTTCACTTAGAATCATCGTACCTGAATCCACTCATTATGCTGCTACTGGCCTGATGACGTAGATTTCATTGCTGAGTGATATTGCATTGTACGTAAGTACCACAACTTCTTTATCCATTTTTCGCTTTCTGCGATATTGAACTTGTACCGTAAACGAGGTTCTTGTAAACAGAGCCGTCCCAAACTTTGGGGTGGCTGTGTCTTTTTGATTTTAATTTCCCTAAGCTATAGGACCATAAGTGGAAGTGCCCTAGGCTCTGTTGCTTTGTTTTTTAGATGTTTCAGGAAACACCATACACTTCTCCAGAGTGGCTGTTTGCAATTTACATCCCGCCCATCAGCATAAGAAGGCTCCCAGTTCTCCATGGCCTGTCCTGCCTTTATGGATTTTACACTTTTTTCAGATGGCCCTTTTGACCGGGGGGCAGTGAGACTTCATTGTAGTGCAGATTTCCTTTGTAAGCTTGCTTGGTTGGCCAAAAAGTGCATATGCGCTTTTTCCTGAATATATTCAGGAAAAAACGCATACGCCCTTTTTGGCCAAGTGCATCATTGTGGACGTTCTGCCTCTTTTCCTATGCTTTACATGCAATTCCAGTCTACCTCCTGAAATCGGTTTCCTGCAATTCTGCCCCGTTTTCAAGTCCTCTTGGCAGCTTTACTTCAATATATTTTTGGACGATAGCTGTCATTTATAACTCTGCAGGTTTGTGAATTACAGGGCCCCTGAGCTCCTTTCTTCAACTCGCTTTCTTGTGAGCTGGCCGCAACACCGCAGGATTGCTTCAGGCCCTAGTGTGGTTCCGGCATGGCACGCTGAGCCTTTGGTTAATTCCTCTTCCTGGTGGGAAATGAGAGTTAAATTTGCCCGTCCAGACACCTCCAGCTAGTCTCTCATTGGTTCTCCCTATTCCTGTTCATTTTCCGCAGAAATTGCAAACTGGGCCAAACAGGAGGTTAAAGGCACTGACTCTCCAAGTGGGGAGAGTGTTAGTAAAGCGTCTGGAATGTTGCACCCGAGTACCAGGGGACGAAAACTGAGACACATTTGAACACGTTTCCCGATCACTTGGTGGATCATACTCTGGGTTCCACATGCATGTTTTAGCTGAAGGAAGAATCCCTTAAACCTGGAGAGTTGAGACCCATGGAATGGGTACCATGCAATATGACTTCAAAGGGTCTGCATTTGCTCACCGAACCTCACCAATCCTATCACTGCTGCGTTTATGCCGCTGTACACATGCTTGATTCTCTTTCGGAGACATAAATCCATAGGTTTTAAGATTCTTACTAGTCAGGTATATTCTTAGGCGTTTAATATGGGGTGTTGAGTCCACTTCGTTGAGCAAGCAGTAGCTCTTGTCTATTACATATTTGGCTTATGGAAAGGTATCTGTGCTAACTTCAATCTCTGGTTTTATGCAGCACCCCAACTCACCTTTCCCCTTAAGCAAGCATAAGTTGGTTTTCTACATTTGAGACCCTATTCTGTTTTATAATTCAGTTCCTGTGTAGCCAAGTTTACATTCCGTGTATTAGTGATATCTTATGATGTTTCTTTTTCTGTGTGACTTATTTCACTTAGAATCATCGTACCTGAATCCACTCATTATGCTGCTACTGGCCTGATGACGTAGATTTCATTGCTGAGTGATATTGCATTGTACGTAAGTACCACAACTTCTTTATCCATTTTTCGCTTTCTGCGATATTGAACTTGTACCGTAAACGAGGTTCTTGTAAACAGAGCCGTCCCAAACTTTGGGGTGGCTGTGTCTTTTTGATTTTAATTTCCCTAAGCTATAGGACCATAAGTGGAAGTGCCCTAGGCTCTGTTGCTTTGTTTTTTAGATGTTTCAGGAAACACCATACACTTCTCCAGAGTGGCTGTTTGCAATTTACATCCCGCCCATCAGCATAAGAAGGCTCCCAGTTCTCCATGGCCTGTCCTGCCTTTATGGATTTTACACTTTTTTCAGATGGCCCTTTTGACCGGGGGGCAGTGAGACTTCATTGTAGTGCAGATTTCCTTTGTAAGCTTGCTTGGTTGGCCAAAAAGTGCATATGCGCTTTTTCCTGAATATATTCAGGAAAAAACGCATACGCCCTTTTTGGCCAAGTGCATCATTGTGGACGTTCTGCCTCTTTTCCTATGCTTTACATGCAATTCCAGTCTACCTCCTGAAATCGGTTTCCTGCAATTCTGCCCCGTTTTCAAGTCCTCTTGGCAGCTTTACTTCAATATATTTTTGGACGATAGCTGTCATTTATAACTCTGCAGGTTTGTGAATTACAGGGCCCCTGAGCTCCTTTCTTCAACTCGCTTTCTTGTGAGCTGGCTGCAACACCGCAGGATTGCTTCAGGCCCTAGTGTGGTTCCGGCATGGCACGCTGAGCCTTTGGTTAATTCCTCTTCCTGGTGGGAAATGAGAGTTAAATTTGCCCGTCCAGACACCTCCAGCTAGTCTCTCATTGGTTCTCCCTATTCCTGTCCATTTTCCGCAGAAATTGCAAACTGGGCCAAACAGGAGGTTAAAGGCACTGACTCTCCAAGTGGGGAGAGTGTTAGTAAAGCGTCTGGAATGTTGCACCCGAGTACCAGGGGACGAAAACTGAGACACATTTGAACACGTTTCCCGATCACTTGGTGGATCATACTCTGGGTTCCACATGCATGTTTTAGCTGAAGGAAGAATCCCTTAAACCTGGAGAGTTGAGACCCATGGAATGGGTACCATGCAATATGACTTCAAAGGGTCTGCATTTGCTCACCGAACCTCACCAATCCTATCACTGCTGCGTTTATGCCGCTGTACACATGCTTGATTCTCTTTCGGAGACATAAATCCATAGGTTTTAAGATTCTTACTAGTCAGGTATATTCTTAGGCGTTTAATATGGGGTGTTGAGTCCACTTCGTTGAGCAAGCAGTAGCTCTTGTCTATTACATATTTGGCTTATGGAAAGGTATCTGTGCTAATTTCAATCTCTGGTTTTATGCAGCACCCCAACTCACCATTCCCCTTAAGCAAGCATAAGTTGGTTTTCTACATTTGAGACCCTGTTCTGTTTTGTAATTCAGTTCCTGTGTAGCAAAGTTTACATTCCATGTATTAGTGAGAACTTATGATGTTTCTTTTTCTCTGTGACTTATTTCACTTAGAATCATCGTACCTGAATCCACTCATTATGCTGCTACGGGCCTGATGACATAGATTTCATTGCTGAGTGATATTGTATTGTACATAATACCACAACTTATTTATCCATTTTTCGCTTTCTGCGATATTGAACTTGTACGGTAAATGAGGTTCTTGTAAACAGAGCCGTCGCAAACTTTGGGGTTGCTGTGTCTTTTTGATTTTAATTTCTCTAAGCTTTAGGACCATAAGTGGAAGTGCCCTAGGCTCTGTTGCTCTGTTTTTTAGATGTTTCAGGAAACACCATACACTTCTCCAGAGTGGCTGTTTGCAATTTACATCCCGCCCATCAGCATAAGAAGGCTGCCAGTTCTCCATGGCCTGTCCTGCCTTTCTGGATTTTACACTTTTTTCAGATGGCCCTTTTGACCGGGGGGCAGTGAGACTTCATTGTAGTGCAGATTTCCTTTGCAAGCTTGCTTGGTTGGCCAAAAAGGGCGTATGCGTTTTTTCCTGAATATATTCAGGAAAAAACGCATACGCCCTTTTTGGCCAAGTGCATCATTGTGGACGTTCTGCCTCTTTTCCTATGCTTTACATGCAATTCCAGTCTACCTCCTGAAATCGGTTTCCTGCAATTCTGCCCCGCTTTCAAGTCCTCTTGGCAGCCTTACTTCAATATATTTTTGGACGATAGCTGTCATTTATAACTCTGCAGGTTTGTGAATTACAGGGCCCCTGAGATCCTTTCTTCAACTCGCTTTCTTGTGAGCTGGCCGTGACACCGCAGGATTGCTTCAGGCCCTAGTGTGGTTCCGGCATGGCACGCTGAGCCTTTGGTTAATTCCTCTTCCTGGTGGGAAATGAGAGTTAAATTTGCCCGTCCAGACACCTCCAGCTAGTCTCTCATTGGTTCTCCCTATTCCTGTTCCTTTTCCGCAGAAATTGCAAACTGGGCCAAACAGGATGTTAAAGGCACTGACTCTCCAAGTGGGGAGAGTGTTAGTAAAGCGTCTGGAATGTTGCACCCGAGTACCAGGGGACGAAAACTGAGACACATTTGAACACGTTTCCCGATCACACGGTGGATCATACTCTGGGTTCCACATGCATGTTTTAGCTGAAGGAAGAATCCCTTAAACCTGGAGATTTGAGACCCATGGAATGGGTACCATGCAATATGACTTCAAAAGGTCTGCATTTGCTCACCGAACCTCACCAATCCTATCACTGCTGCTTTTATGTCGCTGTACACACGCTGGATTCTCTTTTGGAGACATATAAATCCATAGGTTTTAAGATTCTTACTAGTCAGGTATATTCTTAGGCGTTTAATATGGGGTGTTGAGTCCACTTCGTTGAGCAAGCAGTAGCTCTTTTCTATTACATATTTGGCTTATTGAAAGTTATCTGTGCTAATTTCAATCTCTGGTTTTATGCAGCACCCCAACTCACCTTTCCCCTTAAGCAAGCATAAGTTGGTTTTCTACATTTGAGACCCTATTCTGTTTTGTAATTCAGTTCCTGTGTAGCCAAGTTTACATTCCGTGTAGTAGTGATACCTTATGATGTTTCTTTTTCTGTGTGACTTATTTCACTTAGAATCATCGTACCTGAATCCACTCATTATACTGCTACAGGCCTGATGACATAGATTTCATTGCTGAGTGATATTGCATTGTACGTAAGTACCACAACTTCTTTATCCATTTTTCGCTTTCTGCGATATTGAACTTGTACCGTAAACGAGGTTCTTGTAAACAGAGCCGTCCCAAACTTTGGGGTGGCTGTGTTTTTTATTTTAATTTCTCTAAGCTATAGGACCATAAGTGGAAGTGTCCTAGGCTCTGTTGCTCTGTTTTTTAGATGTTTCAGGAAACACCATACACTTCTCCAGAGTGGCTGTTGGCAATTTACATCCCGCCCATCAGCATAAGAAGGCTCCCAGTTCTCCATGGCCTGTCCTGCCTTTCTGGATTTTACACTTTTTTCAGATGGCCCTTTTGACCGGGGGGCAGTGAGACTTCATTGTAGTGCAGATTTCCTTTGCAAGCTTGCTTGGTTGGCCAAAAAGGGCGTATGCGTTTTTTCCTGAATATGTTCAGGAAAAAACGCATACGCCCTGTTTGGCCAAGTGCATCATTGTGGACGTTCTGCCTCTTTTCCTCTGCTTTACATGCAATTCCAGTCTACCTCCTGAAATCGTTTCCCTGCAATTCTGCCCCGCTTTCAAGTCCTCTTGGCAGCCTTACTTCATTATATTTTTGGACGATAGCTGTCATTTATAACTCTGCAGGTTTGTGAATTACAGGGCCCCTGAGCTCCTTTCTTCAACTCGCTTTCTTGTGAGCTGGCCGCAACACCGCAGGATTGCTTCAGGCCCTAGTGTGGTTCCACCATGGCTCGCTGAGCCTTTGGTTAATTCCTCTTCCTGGTGGGAAATGAGAGTTAAATTTGCCCGTCCAGACACCTCCAGCTAGTCTCTCATTGGTTCTCCCTATTCCTGTTCATTTTCCGCAGAAATTGCAAACTGGGCCAAAGAGGAGTTTAAAGGCACTGACTCTCCAAGTGGGGAGAGTGTTAGTAAAGCGTCTGGAATGTTACACCCGAGTATCAGGGGACGAAAACTGAGACACATTTGAACACGTTTCCCGATCACACGGTGGATCATACTCTGGGTTCCACATGCATGTTTTAGCTGAAGGAAGAATCCCTTAATCCTGGAGAGTTGAGAACCATGGAATGGGTACCATGCAATATGAATTCAAAGGGTCTGCATTTGCTCACCGAACCACACCAATCCTATCACTGCTGCTTTTATGTCGCTCTACACATGCTGGAGTCTCTTTCGGAGACATATAAATCCATAGGTTTTAAGATTCTTACTAGTCAGGTATATTCTTAGGCGTTTAATATGGGGTGTTGAGTCCACTTCGTTGAGCAAGCAGTAGCTCTTGTCTATTACATATTTGGCTTATGGAAAGGTATCTGTGATAATTTCAATCTCTGGTTTTATGCAGCACCCCAACTCACCTTTCCCCTTAAGCAAGCATAAGTTGGTTTTCTACATTTGAGACCCTATTCTGTTTTGTAATTCAGTTCCTGTGTAGCCAAGTTTACATTCCGTGTATTAGTGATACCTTATGATGTTTCTTTTTCTGTGTGACTTATTTCACTTAGAATCATCGTACCTGAATCCACTCATTATTCTGCTACTGGCCTGATGACATAGATTACATTGCTGAGTGATATTGCATTGTACGTAAGTACCACAACTTCTTTATCCATTGTTCGCTTTCTGCGATATTGAACTTGTACTGTAAACGAGGTTCTTGTAAACAGAGCTGTCCCAAACTTTGGGGTGGCTGTGTCTTTTTGATTTTAATTTCCCTAAGCTATAGGACCATAAGTGGAAGTGCCCTAGGCTCTGTTGCTTTGTTTTTTAGATGTTTCAGGAAACACCATACACTTCTCCAGAGTGGCTGTTGGCAATTTACATCCCGCCCATCAGCATAACAAGGCTCCCAGTTCTCCATGGCCTGTCTTGCCTTTCTGGATTTTACACATTTTTCAGATGGCCCTTTTGACCGGGGGGGGGGGCAGTGAGACTTCATTGTAGTGCAGATTTCCTTTGCAAGCTTGCTTGGTTGGCCAAAAAGGGAGTATGCGTTTTTTCCTGAATATATTCAGGAAAAAACGCATACGCCCTTTTTGGCCAAGTGCATCATTGTGGACGTTCTGCCTCTTTTCCTATGGTTTACATGCAATTCCAGTCTACCTCCTGAAATGGGTTTCCTGCAATTCTGCCCCGCTTTCAAGTCCTCTTGGCAGCCTTACTTCAGTATATTTTTGGACGATAGCTGTCATTTATAACTCTGCAGGTTTGTGAATTACAGTGCCCCTGAGCTCCTTTCTTCAACTCGCTTTCTTGTGAGCTGGCCGCAACACTGCAGGATTGCTTCAGGCCCTAGTGTGTTTCCGGTATGGCTTGCTGAGCCTTTGGTTAATTCCTCTTCTTGGTGGGAAATGAGAGTTAAATTTGCCCGTCCAGACACCTCCAGCTAGTCTCTCATTGGTTCTCCCTATTCCTGTTCATTTTCCGCAGAAATTGCAAACTGGGCCAAAGAGGAGGTTAAAGGCACTGACTCTCCAAGTGGGGAGAGTGTTAGTAAAGCGT